>NC_056730.1:890078849-890378849 GCF_019279795.1 Protopterus annectens | reverse complement strand
ATGTTAATTCGGCAAACCAGACCTGCATTCAAGTTGATATTCATATTGCAGTTTCTTTTATGATGATCAGAAAGATGGCTTCCCTCCCTGTCTTGTGCCTGAAAGAAGGACCTCTATGGTCCAGTCCACTTACCTCCCAAGCAGGCAAACAAACCAGTAAATAAATAACTCTTGTCTTGATTTGATATGGCATTAAGGGATTTGGACACGGTGCTTCATCTTTGTTTGTTTCATTCTGAAACTTTTTGTTGTGTTTCTTCCAGTGCCATTTTAATAAAGTGTAACTCAGTTTATTGCTTTGGTGCCCTAATTTAGATTTGTTTTCTTCACACTTTACTAAGGCAGAATTTGCAACCAAATGATATTTCATTGCAGGTGCCTTACTGCTTCTTGCACTGTTTCCTTGCTGCATTGTTATCTGTATAAATACTTAGTTTAGGACTATACAGTTTAATGCGCTGCATTTTTAAATCCATTTGTGGGCCTTCTTTTGAATGCTTCTGTTGAGCCTAATGGGGTTATCCACTTAAATTCAAATAATGCTCATTAAAATACAGCATTTATTTAGTTCCAGCTAGAAGTCTGATTTCTGTCTTAGTACTCACTGTTTTCCTTAGATTGTGTAATTACAGTAAGCTCAAAACACTTCCAAGGCAAGCACAAAAGCAGTTCATAACCACCACATCCCCTCCCCCAAGGGTGTAAGACAGAAACTGTGCAACTGAAAGAAGGGATACGGGAATATATCAAACCATCCCACTATAGTAGTAGGAGGAAATGTATTGATGTCCTTCATGGATGCATCTGCAGTCATAACAAATGGGTTGTCCTGCCGTCAGGCAGCCCTTCGGTCGGCCGGATTCCAAAGTCTGGGTCCGGCTTCGGCTGATATTGCACTTCACCCGACATCATCTCTGCTGGTCTTCGGGTATAAAGGCATCAGCCGACGCCATTTTCCTCAGTCTTTCTTGCCGCGTGGCGCCCGAAGCAGAAGCTGTTCGCAAGTGCCGGTCGGTCAGATCCAGAGATTACTACTACCTAATACTACTTCGAAGACTTCTAAAAAGCTAAGTACCCCGTTGGGGACTCTTTCTTGCCTCAGCCGATGTCAGAAAAAGTCAATAACTGTTTAACTTGTGGGAAACAAATACCTCATAAAGATTTCCACTCTTACTGTCTGCCTTGTTTATGCCCAGACCACGACGTAGCAGCCTGTTCGGCCTGTGCTTCCTTCAACCGTTAACGCTTAGGCGTCGGTCGGAGTTTGCCGAACAGTTTTTCGGCTCAGATTTTGCGTACATTATGCCGTCGGATCCTCTGACTACCCAAATTGTTAAAAGCGCAAAGAAAAAGACCGACACTCGCGGTCCGCGGTTTCGGCCGAAACCACGGTTAAGCAAGCCGCGAGTGTCTCTGTTTCGGCTGAAACCGAGAAAACTGGTCAATCTTCAGCCGAATCCATGACTACTACTGAGGCTCCTGCTACCTTAGTTGAATTGGCCTCAGAAATTTTGCCTACAACTGTGGTTCCTAGTGATTTATCAGACACCATCCCTTTGGATGTCTCTACCCTAGCACGTGGTGCTGCTAGGCCTCCTGCAGCCATGTCTATTAAGGCCTTTGCCAGGGCTAAAGCAGCCAAATCTGTTAAATCAGTGCCTGTTAAGCCCCCCCTCACACAGGCCTACGTCAAGTTCACAAATGCTTACTCTGGCAGAAGATTTAATATCCTTAATTAGGGGATCCCAATCTCACCCAGACAGGGCCTCTCAGCCCCCAGAAAAGAGACCTAGAGCAGAGCCCCCCGAGCCAGTGTCCTCTGATGATTCTGCAGATGACTCAGACATTACAGACCAGTCAGAGGCTCCTTTTTCTACTTATGAAGATTCCAATGCTGAAGAATCCATTCCAGCTGCTTCTCCACCAGAGGAATTTTCCTTTGGGGAAACCTTACTTGCCATGAGAGAACAATTCCAATGGCAGGGACAAGACTTCTCAGATTCAAGAAAAAGGCTTAGGACTTTTCTGCATTTACCACAACATAAGCCCTTAGCTATACCTCCTGTACTGCCTGTTGTGGATGATGCATTTAATGATGTTTGCACTGCTCCTGATTCTTTACCTCCAGCCCCTGCCAAACCAGATAGATTTTACAGGGTGCCAGACACTCATCACCACTTATACAAGGCCCCACTTGCAGATCCCGAAACTATATCTCAGGGGCCTAAGGCAGTAGCCTCGACCACAGCAAAAAACCCTATTCCTTCTGAAAGGGAATCCAGGTCCTTAGAGAGATGGGGGAAAAAAGTTTACACCTCTGCTACTCTCCCAGCTAGAGCTTTAAACTGTCAGTTTCATATGATCCAATACCAAGAGTTTATGCTTGATCAGTTAACTAAAAAACTGTCCTCTGATGAATCCTTAGATAAGAAATATGTATTAGAAATGGTGAATAACATCCAACAGGTTAGTAACCATTCCTTAAAATGTGGCTATGATGCACTGGAGGCTTCATTTAGATCAGCCATGACTGGCACAGTGATAAGAAGGCATGCATGGTTGAAAGAACAGGTCTTACGGATCATGTTAAAGCAAAGCTGTTAGATGCTCCTATGGATAAGGCCAGTCTATTTGGTACACCTGCCCAGCAAGTAATGAAGAAAATGGAAGAAAAGGCAAAATCTGTACAAACAGTTAAAGATTTCTTACAGGTTCAGCCCCAAGGTTTAGCAAGAACTGGCCTGCCAAAATTGGTCCTTTCCAGACTCCACAAAATCCCAAAGGGGCAGGAATAGGCGCTCTAGAGGCAGAAATCAATCTAGAGGAGGTGCCTACAGAGGACGACAGTGGCAAGGCAATAACCGAGGCACAGACACAACCACTGCCACTGCAACAGGACAATCACAGTGACTTGGCTCTGACACCGCCTACCAGGGAGCAAATAGCAGCACCTTTAGGCGGAAAGTTAGCCTTATTTTAGAAAAATTGGCACTATATCACAAAAGACAAGTGGATTTTGCAAACCATAGACCAAGGCTACCGGTTCCACTTCCACACCTTACCAGTAAAAAGAGGAATGCCAAACCTACCTCCAAATCAAAGAATAGAAGCTCTACAGCAGATAGCAAAATTAACAAAGATGAGAGCTGTGGAAAGAGTACCAATAACAGAACAGGGCAAAGGATTCTACTCCAGACTCTTCCTAGTACCAAGAAAAGAGAAAAGTTGGAGACCTATTCTCGACCTGTCCGTCTTAAACACATACATCATTGTCCCAAAATTCAAAATGCTGACCCTACAGCAACTTCTTCCCATGCTGGGCAAGGAGTGTTGGCTGGTAACTCTAGATCTCAAGGAGGCATACCTGCACGTCCCCATTCGACCAAATTGCAGAAGATACCTCAGATTTCTTGCAGGATCAGAGCATTATCAATTCTCAGCATTGCCCTTTGGCTTATCTACTGCCAGAGTATTCACAAAATGCCTGGCATCAGTAATCGCTCACTGCAGACTACAGGGAATCCAAATTTATCCATACCTGGACGACTGCCTGTTACAAGCGGACAACAAAAGCAAGCTGACAACAGATTTACAAAGGGTCATTTACTTGCTTCAAGCCCTGGGATACACAGTCAATTTACAAAAGTCAAGGCTGATACCATCCCAAACAAGAACATTCTTGGGCGGAATTGGACACAGTAAAACAAATGGCATTCCTAACTGCAGAAAACAAAAGAACTCCCTCTTTACTTCTTGGCATTAACAAAGCAGAACAAACTAACAGCAAGAAAAGTTCTGCAGGCCTTGGGCTTCATGGCATCATGCATAATCTTGGTCCCACATGCCAGACTACATATGAGAAAGCTACAGTGGTACCTAAAGAATTTATGGTCTCAGCACAGGCACAGCTTAGAAACAGAAATCCCACTAATCCCATGCCTAAAACAGGAGTTCCTATTGTGGGCTCAAGCATGCCAGTCAAACCCAGGCTTATCCTTCCACAACTTTCGAGCAAGCCAAACCATCACAACGGACGCCTCAGACCTAGGATGGGGGGCGCACATGCTGGACAAATGCATACAAGGATTGTGGACTCAAGACCAGCTGCACCTGCACATAAACCAAAAAGAAAATGCTGGCAGTAAAACTGGCAATCCAAAAATTCAGACCATTCCTCAAAGAAGGCCATTTGATGATAAGGACAGACAACACCACAGTCATGTGGTACATCAACAAACAGGGAGGCACTCATTCATACCCCCTATGCAGAATGACTTTGGACCTTTGGAATCTGGCTCGGCTACAACATCCAGTTACAGGCAATATTTGTGCCGGGAAAAGAGAACACCGTAGCAGACATGTTAAGCAGAACCACCTCGGATGCTCACGAATGGATGCTACACCCGGACATCTTCAAGGCCATCACAAAGAAATGGGGAATGCCACAAATAGATCTATTCGCATCCCCACTCAATCACCAGCTCAAAAATTCTGCACAAGGACATTCCACCCACTTGCATGGAAGGTGGACTCTCTATCCTTCAGCTGGAAAGGCCTGACAGCATATGCATTTCCACCTCTTCCCTTGATGCACAAGGTACTACTGAAAATCAAAGAGGAACGTCCAAGGATAATCCTGATAGCTCCGAATTGGCCAAGACAACACTGGTACCCATTGCTGAGGAGCATGTCTCGGGAGAGAATGTGGTCAATACCCCTGATGCCTTTGATGTTAACTCAGAACAACTACAACATCATGCATCCAAACCCAAAAACCTTGCAACTGACTGCCTGGAACATCACATAGCAGCAACTAACCCAGACCTTTCCCAAAGGGTTAAAGACATTATCCTTGAAGCCCGCAGACCTTCAACAAGAAGGAACTATGCAGGAAAATGGAAAAGGTTTGTCATTTGGAGTACTGAAAGAGGAAAAGATGTGTCGAACATAGATATTGCTAACATTCTGGAGTACTTGGCAGAGCTTCTACATACAGGCCTGTCCTATTCCTCCATCAAGATACATGCATCAGCTATTTCAGCAGGGTACAGCTTCGATCCACCTGTCTTTTCGCATCCTCTACTCAGGCAGTTCCTCAGAGGGATTAAGAATGTAAAACCTCCTAGGAAACCACCATTACCAGCATGGGACTTGAACTTCGTGCTAGAAAAGTTGACACTCCCTCCGTTTGAACCAGCAGCAACAGCAGATCTGCAACACCTGTCATGGAAAACTGCTTTCCTACTGGCAATTACCTCAGCAAGGAGGGTTTCGGAACTACAGGCCTTAATGGCAGTGCAACCCTTCCTAATCTTCCATCAAGATAGGGTGTCCATGAGAACTAATCCTACATTTATGCCTAAGGTGGTATCCAGAGTGTCTTTAAACCAGGCAATCCACCTACCTACCTTCTTTCCCAATCCACAGAACAGGGGGGAAAGACTGCTACATACCTTGGATGTACATAGGCAGTTACGCTACTACCTGGACAGAACCAAAAGTAACAGAAAAACTGACCAGCTTTTAGTAGCCTATGCAACAGGAAGGGAAGGAAAAGCAATTTCCAAACAGACAATCTCCAAATGGATAGGAAATTGCATAACATTCTGTTACTCCTACCATGGAAAACCAATTCCACAGAACATAAGACCTCATTCTACAAGGGATACAGCCACTACCACAGCTTTCTTAGGAGTGGCAACCAAGGACATTATTGAGGCGGCTACTTGGACCTCCGTGCATACATTTGCCAAGCATTATAATTTACCTCTATACTTTACATCCCGAGCAGGGTTTGCCACTGCTGTACTGCAAGGGATCCTAACTACACCATAATTTTTCTTCCTCCACCCCTAGTTTGGCTATGGTATTCTACCCATTTGTTATGACTGCAGATGCATCCATGAAGGACATAGTACAGTTTTGTACCTACCATAAATGTAGATGTCCGAACTGGATAGCATCTGCAGTCAGGATTACCCACCCTCCTTCCCCTCTGGGGTACTCCTAGGGTATTTACCCTCCTAAAAGCTAGCTGGGGAGTCTCTTATGGTGTATTTGTTTGTATATATGTACATACATGCTTATTTTTGTGTTTGCCTTCTACTTTTTGGAAACATTGGCATTTATCCAAAATTTAGCCTTCCAAGAGGGCAACTGGCATCTGGGGCAAGAAACACTGAGGAAAATGGCGTCGGCTGATGCCTTTATACCCGAAGACCAGCAGAGATGACGTCGGGTGAAGTGCGACATCAGCCGAAGCCGGACCCAGACTTTGGAATCCGGCCGACCGAAGGGCTGCCTGACGACAGGACAACCCATTTGTTATGACTGCAGATGCTATCCAGTTCGGACATCTACATTTATGGTAGGTACAAAACTGTACTTTTGCTCACCAGATCTGATTTGATAATGTGCTTGTAGTTGTAAAACTAAACATACAGATGTTGATCAAAGTTAAGTAATACTAGAAGTTTGATTGTTACTTGTGAGTGTAGAATTCTTAAATACTTGAATGGGTGGTGGAACATACAGAAAGTCTACATCAGTTATGACAGCTGATGTGACCTGCAAGTGCTGTGAATTTACAATATTTGCTGTAGCTCTGGTCCTGATTGTACTTCGCTCTCAACTAGGTTGTTCTGATACACATGCAGCTCAGTAAAGAGGCTGATGCAATACTTAAGAACACTACGAAGATCTTTGTTTATAAACCACACCTATCACTGTATCTTAAACTGAAGTGCCTGCAGCAATATTCTGTTTACATTTAAAGTTTTACCAGTAGGCAGTATAATTAGTTGCTCAGTGAAGGATTTTGTAACAGAAAGTGGATATCTGATTTTCTAAACCTTGAATTTGCTACCTCTGTTTAAAGCTGACCTTACAGTCCCAGTTAATACAGTTGAATACTGCAGAGCCTTCTCGACACACATGCATTTGTACACACATGTATAATCCACATGCGTGTGTGTGCTTGTTATAAACTCAGGACTTGACCATGGGAAGCAGCAAACATAATGATCAGTTGAAAGCAGACTGTCTTCTAGTTGCTTGATATCTTGATAACATTCCTGGTTCAGAGATAGGGACATCTGAATAAAAAAAGCAAAACTAACCCATTAATTATAAGCAGCTGCATTAACAACAGCCAATGCTAGAACAGTAGTTTTGCTGACCCCTTTGGTATCACATTAGTTGCGTTTCCTACACCTTGTCCTGTTTGTATGTACTCAGTCAGTTGAAAGTACTTTGTGGAGCATGCAGAGCAAGGCAAAATGAGAATGTGGTGAAAGATGAGATGTGAGCAGACAGATCAGCACTTGATCTGAATTCTGGTATTTCCCCTTTTGCACTATAAAAGAATGAGATGGCCTGAACGGAGGGATCATACACAGTTACCTGAGACTTTGGCAGAGATGCCAAGAGGTAGATTTATGGCTTCATCTCTGCATGTGCAACTAAGAAGAAACTTCTAATAAATTTAAATGCAGATTTTTATTTCTGTGTCAACAGACTTTTTTAATGAATCTTTAAGAGACATATACACTAAGTAGCTGCTTTTGTTTGCATGCTAAGCTTTGTTGCAGTCTTGTGAGCCATTGTGAGTTCATTTTTGGACCTTCCTTTCTCCTTCACCTACCAAGAGTAGGATCAAATGGATCAGTAAATGCAAACAGTAAAACAGGATAAGGTGTGTACTCTGTTCTGATAAGAACTTGCCCAGGTGCATTGTACAGCTGTGGCTGGGTGTGTTTTTCTCATGTCACAGCCACACCTCTTCAAGCAGTATTGTGAAGTAGGAAGGATTGTAAAAGAAAAGGAAGTATAACATGGGTTGTATGTGTGGCTGCGTTATAAATGAATAAATATTCCAATGTTCTAGTAAGACTAGACAGAAAGGTTGCGCACGCGTGCACGTGTGTGTATGTGTGTATGTATATATTAAAAACAAAGGGTAAAAAGGTCACACAGGCAAATCATTCAGTAAATCCTGCAAGAAAATCCTAGCCAAGCAGTTTTTACTGTGTGTGTGTGTGTGTGTGTGTGTGTGTGTGTGTGTGTGTGTGTGTGTGTGTAATATGTATGTATGTATATGTGTATGGGTCTACTTCACAGCGCTGAAATCCCATTTCACTGACATTCATTTCACATAGACCATATCACCTAAATTTCAAAATACTGAAAATTCATTTGACTGAATCTCATTTCACTGAATTGTAAGGCATAGACTTGATGTAGGTTTCCATTCACCTGTGGCTTGTTTGTGATGAAAAGAATTACTGTAACTTACAGTGCTGTTAGAATACCGATATTCATGTAGAAAGTGGTGTTCTGTTTTTAAATGTGGGTATGTCTCTCTACATTTTTATGGGAAGTATGTAAAGTAATGTGGCAGATGTGTTGTGCATTCCCAGCAGTAGTGGCAGCATGTAGAGTACTGTAAGACAAGTAAAAGGTATATATATGCCCTTTTCCCCTAGGTGTGAGTGTGTGCATGTGTGTGCCTTCTGTGGAAGGTTGGGCGCTGGGCTGGCAACTCGACACCATAAAACTCCACTGCCAGTCATGAGCGGACAGGTGATCCGCTGTGGCGACCCCTAACCGGGAAAAGCCGAAAGAAGAAGTGCAATCCTGGAGTTAATATATAGTTAGGAAGGGTGTGGGGGACACAACCCCCCCGACTTAGTTTGGTTTTATATTGTCCAGTTTCTGTTAAGAGGGTAAGTAAGTAGTTTATAAGTTCTGGAAAGAGGTAGTCATTAGTGTTGAGTGTGTTTGTCAATGGTTTCCCATTTAGTCTTTTGAAATTTAGCATTGTAAGCTTTCGGTGAAATGGGTTGTCAGTATTTTGAAATTTAGGTGATTTAGTCTCTGTGAAATGGAAAGTCAGTGAAATGGGATTTCAGTGATGTGAAGTAGGCCCATTTGTATGTATACACATACACACACACTCGCATGCGCTGGTTGTCCCTTCCTTTTTATATAAATATATATGATGCATATTTAATGGGCTGTTGACAGAATATGTAGTTTTACATTGAAACAAAAAGTGCACTTCTGTCACCATTCTGTGGCTTTCTATTTTCGAATCTTTGTGAATAGCTCTTAACTGACATTAACTCTGCCTTGATATAGGTATGTGTGATTATATATTGAGAAAGTAGGGTGGTGTAGATGATCGTGTCACTGGTGGAGGGAGTTGCTTGTCAGTTTGTCACTGGAGAAATGTAGCTGCTAAGGTGTTTTTGCTATTGCAGTGACTGTAATGTGTTTACCTGGTTGCCTTTAAAGTACAGCTGTAAAAAAAAAGAAAAAAAAAAACCTTCCTATGAACCCAGGCCAGAATTGTCTCAAGACAAGTTTAAGCTAGATTAGAAGCTCTGCTTGGGTTCATAGGAAGTTGAAGTTATATGCCATAGCTGAGGCAAGATTTTATTGTGCATCCCATTTCAAATCTTAACATGCGGTATCTAGTCAGCTGCCATTCTCATGTGATCCGTGTTGTTGAAGATCATAGGGTACCTTGGTTTGAGCCAATGTTCTCAACTATATAGTATCATTGCAAGTTCAAAGATTTTTGTAATGTGACTATAGTGTTTTTTGTGTGCTTCATTTTCATGTGGAAACAGAACAAGGAAGAACAGAATAGCAATAACACAGGCATATATGGTTAGCTGTGCTGTTTATGTATGCATTATTACTGTATTTAATTTTGGGTCAGATTTATATATCTGTAGCTCCCACTGTATTTCATGTAGAAGTAATAGACTGTAGTCTTCCATTACACCACAAGGTGAAGCTCCTTTTCAGGGATATAAAATACAATTTCAAAAGTGAAAGAGGTTTCTGGAAGACTAGCTGAAGTAGGGAAGGCTGAAACACACAGCTGAAGGGAAAAAGGGCCTTGCAGCATGACTGGATTTTCTTTTCTAGTGTTTTGGGACAGGGAAGTGAAGCAGCAGATTTTGTCAGTCTCTTGCTGAAGTCCTGGATATGGTATTTTGTGGGATCAGGAGAGAATTCTGAAACCAGTGGTTCCACGCCTGCTATGATTCAGCAAGGAAAGGAGTTCCATTGGGCCTAACACCGAGAAGCCATAGATGATTACCAGAGTTCTGGTAGGTGATTTTCAACTTTTCTCATCAGAGGAACCATGGCACCTGGTCACTAGGATATTCTCGACAGAGTGATGAGAGGCTCTGGCTGTCATTTTATATTTTTTATAAGATTGTAGTCCCCCCCCCCTTTAATGCTTTCTGGATTACAAATAACTGGGATCCATGTGAGCTCCAACTTGGGCCCCATCATGCCTGCAGCAAGACTGTAAGTAGTCACTGGCCAGTGAACAAGGTATAATAGAGTGTTTCATAGCTGGTCTGTTCAGAATTGATCAAGGAGGTAGAGGGTGTTAGTACTGCTGAATGACATTGCATTCTCTCATATTTGTATTGTGGCACTATAAATCTTAATTGTTCAATGATCATGCATTTTGCCATGTTAGTACTGCTGCCTTAGAGAATCTTTACTGCTCAATGACATTGCATTTTTTCATATTTGTATTGTTGCATTATAAATCCTCATTGTTCAGTGACATTGCATTTTGCTCGTGTTAGTACTGCTGCCTTCAAGAAATTTGCTGCTCAATGACATTGCATTTTCTCATATCTGTCTTGTTGTATTATGACTCTTATTGTTTAATGACATTGCATTTTTTTCCTGTGTTTGTATTGCTGCATTATAAAGCTTTACTGCTCATTGATATTGCCTTCTTTGTGCCTGTTTGAATGTGAATGTATGTTTTCATTGCTTGCCTATTCTCACCTTGCCTTATTGCTAACTGGTGCACTGTTGAAATAATTTGTTTATGGTTGTGCTATTGCCTTTTTAAACTAGATGCGTCGTCTAGAATAAAATCTTTCCCTCTTGCCACCTTGGTGTGTTGGGCCTAATAGGGCTGTCACCAGAGTCAGGTAGGCAGGAACCCATATCTCTTCAGCTACACCTGCTGGTGCGCTACATATCTTTTCTGTAACATATTAACGCAGGTGCATCACTTCAAGAAGGCAGTGTTCCATGTTGGCAGTCATCTTTCACTGACTGCAATGTTAAGTACAAAGCAAAAGTAGATCCCTGTTAGGACTTTGACTAATATAATTTATTGATCATCCAGTGTTGATTGTAGTTTTTTAGTAATTACTAAATGCTATTTATTTAGTTTCAGGTGGTCAGAAAGACAGGATTGATATTTTGCTCCTGTCGCCTTGCAACAGTAATGTGTATTTCACAAGTTACAAGGCATGTAATTTTCTTTTTGTGTACTTTTTCCCCCATCTTACATCTTGGCAGACAGCTGTAGGCTGTGAACGCAATCTGTATGGCATACCTTTCGCTGCCTTCTTTCCTACCACATGGATTATGTTGCAGTTAATTAACATTGTGTGATTTCCTTTGTCCTACACATTAACAGATTATTGTTCTGATTGTAATGCCCCCCCCCCACACACACAATAAAAACAAACCCAACAAATTGTTGACATAGTTACATGTATCAGAGTGCAATATATAAGTTTAAGCAATTCCAAAACAGATTTTTAAAAGCACCTGTTTAAGCAGTAGGATGGGGCATTATATAGTATCGGGCTAATGTAAATCACTAAAACCCTGAAGTATCAGTTTTTCTTGCAGGTCTTACTTCAGTAAATTAATCCCTACACAAAATAATTAAAAATGAATCTATCAGTGACAAAGTTGTCAAACAAATTAATGTTCAGTATAGTATACAACATATTCATACACTGAAATCAGCTGTTGTACATATGGGTTATATGCTTGCTAAACTTATACGACTTACTAGTCTTCAAAAAGCTTGATTGCAGTACTCCCCCCCCCCCAAGTTATTTTCTACATCTGATGTAAATATTACTCTATTTTAATGTTTGCCTCAATATTATTATGTTCCTACTAAATAATGGGTATTGCATGACGTGAAGGTGGGAAGGTTTTAATGTCAGTGTGAGAACTTTTTCCTTAAAAAAAATGCACTAAAGTTAAATGATTTATCTTGCAATATTTACTCAGTAAGTGTTGTGTTTCATTTTTCTGTATTGTTCGTAATTGTGCCCAGCTTATAGCACAGGAGAGAGGGCAGGGTGGGGGTGAGCCACTGAGCATTTTTGTTGCTTCAGACTGTCAGAGGCTGGAGTTCATACCTGGGCTATGCTCACTTTGTATGGTGCTACCATAAGAGTCTTTGTTTTTTTTTTTTTTTTTTTTTTTGTTTGTTTTTATGGGAGATTTACTTGTTTATTTTTGTTAAGACTGCGAGGTACAAGCTTTCCTAGATAATTTGCAGAGAATGGCCAGGAACTAATGCCAAACATGAAAGATGTACTAATTAGAAATTATATTTTATATTGTGACTTCTCCATTGTCTTGCATTGATATACACATACAAGTCCCAATATGAATATATTTTTTACAGACTTTGAAATTAATATACTTGTGAAAGTATACGTGGGTTACTGTGACAGTGAAACATACAGGATTATGTCAACAGTAAACAAGTACCATATGAAGAAATTTTATGTACAATATATACACAGTGACCGATGTACCTGACCTTTGGTTAATTATGACTGATATGTTATCTAAACCAGTATTTCAAAATATAAGGCCAGCATACTTGGGAAGGCCTGGGCCTGTTTTTGGAAGGCCTAAGCAAGTCTGAAAATATACCTAAACCATTTAACTTCTCATTATTAATTTTATTTAGTATTTGGATAAATGTGAATGAATACATATTCTCTGACTGTTAACATTTACATATATTCTGTTTCAAATGAGATGTGGAATTATGCCCCAAATCAAATCTTGTATGTCTGTATTTGGGAATAGGATGTATGCCTGTTTACATGCGGCGGTCCCGGGTACTTTTTTGTTATTCTTTGAGTAAGGCAGGTTTAACAGCCGTCATTCATTTGATCGTTTCCTTGGAAGGCAAAGTCATGTGGCACATTATAGCATGGAGTTGTGTAACGTGCCAAACTCACAGTATTTTGTTTGGTTCTTTAATTCATTAACATAAGCATCCTTACTTTCTGTGGGACCTTTTGCACTTGTGAAGAATGTAATGATGAACATGTGGCATTGCTTTTCTTGGCTTGCAGTATTCCTGAAACTTTGTCATATCACAGTTATGCTGTCTTTCCCTCTTAAAACTCAGTTCTGTTGTATTCTTTGATCACTTTTTGCCTTCTACCTTTATTAAGAAACAAAGTTCCACAAGTTCCAATTTTCAGTCAAGTTTCCTTGAAGAGAGAGGTTTTCAAAAGGTTTTAGCAGCACCATGACTCTGAACAAATAATTTCTGATGCTGTATAATGTTTAGGTTGTTAAGCCATAGAATGGTGATTTGCACAAGGTGTTTTGCTGCCAGCTCATACACCTTACTCTTTAAACTGTATGTACTACGGACAGCAGACCACATGGTAAGTTGCTTTCTGGTATTCTGTTAGGGAACAGTTTTCAATGATATGGGTAAGGCATGTGGTTCATTTAGAATAATTACTTTACTTAGCTAAATCAGAATATGTATAAGGACTGAGCTCCTCTTGCTTATAAAAGTATGGGTTGCCCATGCTAATCTAGGTCTTCTCCTTCTGTCTGTAAACCTAATACCTTTGACTCTGTATTTCTGTGCCTTTTGTCTCTCACACATTCTGTGTTTGAGCAGTTTTAGAGATCTAGTCACATTAGCTGAGGCTATTTTGTGTTATTCTTTGCTGACTTTCAATTGTCACTGGGTGGCAGTGTCCTCTTTGTCATTTTCCCCGCACATGGGTATACAGAAGAACATGGCCTATTTCCTTGGATGAAATTGGCACGATCATGCAGTTACTGACATCTGTTATTCCCATTTCATTTTAAGGAACGTTGCCATGTAATATGCTTTGAAGAAACAAAAACAATTGACTTACCTCTGTTTCATTACCACTGATCACTGACCAGTGGAGTTGCCTTAGCATTTCCATATCAGTTGAGTCTCATGAGAAGCCACAAGTATTGGAGTTGGTCAAAATGGTGCAAGTGATTGAGAGAGAAATTGTATTAGTATGAATAACTGCCTTCGGTAGGTAACATTTTATGTATGTTGCTTCTGAAAAAGTTGGCACATGCGGCTGTTCCGAAATTGTGTTGGACACGTATACACATACACATACCGCACACACACCGCACATACACACACCGCACGCATAAACACACACGGACACACGCACACACACACCGCACACACACACTATGATTTCTTGTAGGAAATAAGTAACTATAGGAGGAAAATACTTATAGTTTGGACTGTGTTTCCATGAAGTCATATTTATAGTTTGTGTCTTTCGGCTTTTCCCGGTTAGGGGTCGCCACAGTGGAACTCCGGTCCGCTAATGATTGGCAGTTGATTTTTACATACCGGCTTGTCAGGCCTGACGCACAACCTTCATCGAAGGTACGCCCATTCATGCATGTGTCCACGCAGAAGACGCTCTAGCTGAGAATCGAACTGGACAGCGTCTTACTGTGAGGTGACAACGCTACCGCAGCAGTCATATTTATAGTACTTTAGTTAATTTAATGAATCTTTTGCTTTTCGGAGAAGTAGCAGGACACGTGTACACATTACAGTTTATTCTGATGTTCTTTTTGGATGAAATAATGTTAGTGTTTAGTGTGTATAAGTAAAGAACCTATAAAATGATTTTAGTGTTATTTATAAGATTACTGGTAAGCTTGTAAGTACAATTGATTTTATCTTTCACTGAAGTACTTAAAAATCATTTGATTGTGGTGTTACATTTTGTATTGAGATATTGGACCCACCCATGTGTGCATGTACAACACTGTGTGTGTGTGTGTGTGTGTGTGTGTGTGTATACATATACATATAAT
The DNA here is from genome assembly GCF_019279795.1 of Protopterus annectens. Classification (NCBI taxonomy): domain Eukaryota; kingdom Metazoa; phylum Chordata; order Ceratodontiformes; family Protopteridae; genus Protopterus; species Protopterus annectens. The sequence continues at coordinate 890,363,906 of NC_056730.1, read as the reverse complement.
ATTTATATACATACATACATGGATTCACTTCTGAATCTCAAGATACCGAAATGTCGAATTTCAGTATCTTGAGACCAGAAGAGAGAAACTGCAACAACAAAAAAAAAAAAAACCCCAGAAAACATATGCTCATTGTATCGAAAATGGCAAACCGAAAAGAATACCCAACCTCCCCCAACATAAATGCACAAAAGCAACACACATACCACAACCATACATATCAGCAGGGGGAAAAGCCTCTGCACCCCTCACACCCCCACTACTTATATATACTAACTTTGAGGTCGCACTAACACAAAAAAAAAAAAAAAAAAAAGACAAACCTAATGTAAAGCGGTCTACTCTCCCATTGCCCACTATTATACTTGTCTCACGGAAAACACACACACTACACATTGAAAAAACACACCACTTTCAACACTTACACACTCACCTACAAACACACCACTTTCAACACTTACACACTCACCTACCTACCCTAACCAACTTCTAAAGTTTCCCAAAAAGTTAAACCAAACCACATTCCTACACAAGACCCTAAAAATTGCAGACCAACCCGACTCTCCAAACATAACCACATGTCAGCCACCATCTTTCCTACCCGTGCACCACTTAACATTAAAGTGACAGCATACCAGGATAAACAGCACACACCACACCTACTACTGATTTGACAAACTAACATTCGACAATATGCAGTTTCAGGCAACTGCACTTTCGCACTTCTGGTCTCAAGATAATGAAATTCGACATTTTGATTTCTCGAGATTCAGAAGTGAATCCATACACATGCACATACACACTACATATATAAATACGTGTGTGTATGTACTTGTAATCCATACCTGTGGATATGGCAGCCAAAGACCATTACTGACAGTTGTGGTTGTGTACAGTTAGAGTATCTGTTCCTAAAAAAGTGAGCATATTTTTAGGGTGGTACAATGCTACCTAATGCTAATATGTGTTGATTTAAGCAAAAGCACTGTAGGAGATTAAAAAACGCACTAATTTGAAATAGTCAAAGTGGAAAATGGTAGAAGGAAATGTAACAGTAAAGACAGTGTGCAAGATGTTAAGCACAGGTCAAGACGTACAAAATAGATTCTAGAAGTGATGAAAAGTCAGATAACATGGTGCCAAACACAGAAGATGAATCTAATACTAAGCACCATAAGGAGGAATATAAATGTAAGTCGGGGAATAAATTGTATTATGCACCTTTCTTCTATTTTTGTCAGTATTAAAAAGCTCTTGTTCATAGTAGTTATCCATTTCCTTCAACTTCCTCAAATAACCAAAACGATACTCAACTGGCATTAATTGGAAAGATTTATTAGAGGTACTCGAGTATTCTGTTACTAGAATTTCTCTAAATCTTTGTGTTGGCAGTCCCACCAACAGTAAACAATATTTACTTTATGTATTATAATACCAGTAGTAAACCGTATTTACTTTGTGTGTTATAATACCAGTTGGCTGAAGTTTGAAAATATAACCTGTTGGGAAGTGTAATATGTAGGTCAAAATATTATATCGACATCCTATCGTATATAACCTGCTGGGGGTATAATATGTAGCTAGAAAAAAAGTATTTATTTTTATTTATTTATTTATTTAGTATTTGTTAACTGGCAAAGTCTGACTTGGAATGAACACAATTTTCAGCAGAGGCCCGGGGAGCAACGCTCCAGATGCAGGTCTTTTAATTAAATTAAATTACATTTTTTCAAAATTGAAATTTAAAAAAAAATTTAATTCCATTGAAATATCTTGGGGATAGCATCTCATTCATTTGAAAAGAAGGTTGTCCCAGTTTCTCTGAAGTTCCAAACTAAATATTGACCCCACCTGGCAATAATATTGTATCCAAATCTTCTTCTTTCGTAGGCCAGCCTTTGTACCGCATACAAACTTTAACTTTTGTGGATGTACACCTTTAATGTATTATCATATTTTAGTTTCATAGTACAGTATTTTGTCAACATCTTTTACCCGTTTTATGAAAGATTTTTTAATGTATTAAAGTTTTAGTTAAAGCTGCATTAGGACAGTATTTAAATTTAGATCCGATATCATGTTTTTGCATTCTTTACTTCCACAATCTGTCAGTCATCAGCCTCCACTACCTCTAATTGTCCCATTTGTTCCCCTTTACTTGAATGAGGGTCAGCCAGGAGGGACCATCACTCTGGCAGCCATTAGGGTGGTTTAAGGTTTTCTGTTTAGTTTTCCTAGCTGTACTGTACAGACTTGGCAAGACGCATAGAGAGGACATGAGGCAATCCTTCAAAATAGCCCTAACGTGCTCCTGAGCCGTGAGCAGTGAGCTCTCCAAATTGCCTCCTAATGCGAGCAAACCCCACTCTCTTTCCATAGAAGAAGCAAGTGGTCCATGTCCCTTTACTCCTTCCATCCCTCCCTGCCTGGCTCTTCCAGTGTATGGGGCCACTAGGCAAACCTTGGGTTGCCTGAATTGTACTCCGAAATTTGACCACTGCACCTCAGAGCCAGGCAGATCAGGAATAAATGCAATTTAGTGTACTGGTAAGTCTGGTAGTTATCTTTCACATGAGAGAAATTGAACTCATAATCAAAGGTGACCAAGGAACTTGAACTCTAACATAAATATGAATATATGTCGTTTATTTCATGATATGAATTATGTTCACCTGTCATATGTTCCTTAGGAATGTTATCTGGGAGGAGAGACTTCGTGATTGTCTTGTTTAAACAACTGGTTATCAGAACTGCAATATACACATATTATCTCTATCCATGTATTTTAATGCATACATATTCACATATATATATATATTTATGATTAAATTGCCAAAGAGCCAATGGTCAAAAGAGCAAAGCAAAAAAGATCAATCTTTTTAGACTGAAACAAAAAATAATGTAAAAATAACATTTTATGCAGGAGCAAGTCCCCCTGCACCCCCACACTCTCTGCTAATTTTATGTACTAACTCTGATGTGGTACAACAGGCAAAAGGGCAAATTCCCAAATCCTACTGTGCTGCGATCCCACACTGAAAGCAGTGCGACACCCAGGAAGACAGATGTTCACGATGCCAATATTTAAAGAAGGAAGAGTAAAGTTAAGGCAGAAACAGCACAAAGAACAGATCTCACACTAGACGTACACATTGATGCAACACAAAGTCTTTTCTCCTAAGGCTGTAGCAGATGCACTATGGCTCTCTTTTCTACTAATCCTGTTGCAGACATCAGTTTTCTTTTGGATTTGTTTAGTAATCTTTAATTCCAGTTTTTCTTCTGAAAGTAAGATCAATACCACCCTTAATATTGCAACAATCTAAATAAGTTTTAATTTTTTTTTTTTTTGCTCCAAAAATATTGAACATACAAAACTATTTTTGGCAAAGATTAACATTGTTGAAAGATCAGCATATATTAACATGGTAATACTTTTCAGATTTTTTTCATTTGCTGAAAATAATAACATAGCATGTATCCTGGAACTTGTGCCAAAGTATGTTTATGCTTTTGAAAAAAAAAATCTCTTCATCCTTTAATTCCAGAAAGGATGCATAGACTGGCTAAATAATTGTTTACAAGACCTATTTAAAATTCCCTAGACCCTGCATTTAGTAAAAACTACGAGAAATACCCATCAAAACTAGAGACCTCACTATGTAATATCTTAAGCCTGTTGTAGTAGACGTCCATGGGATATATGCAAATGACTCCTTAAGGACAGCTACATGGCTTCTGAATGCCCTTGACTTTTTTTTACTTTTACTTTTATTTTCCCAAGACTTGACTGGTGCAGTTAGGACAGTATACAAATAGTTACCACGTTCGTCACTTTTACCATTTTCATATTTATAGCTTCGTCCTCTTTAGACTTTTGTTTGTTTTTTTTTTTTTTTTTTTTTTTTTTTACTGGATAGCAGGTATTATTTCTATGACGTAACAGAATTGCATTTGACATTAACTCATGGTCAGCTGTCATTCACCATTGAACATAGACACCCAATTCCCCATATCCAAACATTTTTTCCTCAGTGATCCAAACTGTATAAACCTCCACAATTTCAAAAAGGTTTCAGAGAAAGTTGAAAATGCTCCATGTAAGTTTCTACTCCCACAAAGTGCTATCCATGCCGAAATCTACGAAGTACATGCTGGAGGACATGATTGTGTCTGGCAAACAGTGATGTGTTTAGATTTCTCTTGCTCCCATTAGTAATTATCCTCTCTGTAGCCCAGAAAACAAATAGTTATTTTTCACCTAACAATGCATTTTAAGTGAGCTCTTTGCCCTTTATCTGGTATACACTTGAAGTCCACTTTTATGTATCACAAATTGTCCTGTGTAATTTTTAATCTGATATTGTTAATCCTCGTTCAGTCATTACACCAGGGTTAACAGTTCCAACCTCGGAACTGAGCCGGCCATCTTCCAAGCTCGCAAATCCAAGGCACAAAAACTTGATAAAACACAAAGGAACCAAACGGCTAAAGGATCCAAGCTCGCAACAGCCACAAACTCTCGAGCTAAACTCTTACCTGCAATTCTCCTCTCCGTTACGTCAGATTTCATTTGCCGTGTCGCCATTCAGTCGTGTTAAGCCACTTCTCTTGAGCTAAGTAAAACTTCTTTGATAATACCTAATCGTATTGCAGTTCTTCTCAGTTCAAACTTTCTTAAATAGTTTTCTCTTACCCTATTGCATCTAGCGACTCTATTTTGTTTTTTTCGAGCCCTTCTTTCTTTTTACTGTGAGGTAACTCCTTTACCATCGTTGGTAAATTCTTTCCTGCTTTACCTTCGGGTATTTCTTGTACCATTATTGGTACCTTCTTCCTTCCTTTCCTTTCTTCCTCCTTCCTATCATGGTAGAGAAAAAAGGTGGTCCGGGATTTAAAAGATATGTTGTTTGTGGGCATAAATTGCCTATCTCGGATGCACATGCATTATGTGTTTACTGTTTGGGTGTGCCTCACTTGACTGTTAACCCGCCTTGCGGGATTTGTGCTAACTTTTCTAACAGGACTTTGGTGGAAAGGAAAAATAAACTGATTTTAAAGGGACTACTTAACTTTTCCTTTTCAGAGGCTATTTCTGGGTTGGAGGCTTCAACCCCTCTTAGTTCCCATAAGAAAAGAGATGAACACAGGAAGGCCAGTTCTCTTCCGTCGGCTCCTGCTGGGGACCACCAGCAACCGAGACCTAAGAAGTCCAAACTTTCTAGTTTGGATTTGACTTCCTTGGCCCCGAGGCTTTCGGTGCCTAGATCTTCTGCAACGAAGCCTTCGGCACCATCCGTTACTTCTGCACCGAGTATTGTGCCCTACATCTCATTGGAACCGAGGGGCCCCTCAGTTCAAACTTCCTTACCGGCACCGACTTTTTCTTCGATGCAGACCTTTCCGGTGTCTATGACTGTTCCGACACCCTCTCCTGCTTCAGCTCCAACAGTTTACATGGCACCGACTATCCCCTCGGTACAGACCACCTTGTTTTCCACACAGACTCTTTCGGCACCTACCATAGTGCCAACTACCACTTCTGCACAGACCTAGTCTGTGCAGACCTTACCTTCAGCACCGATTATCTCCTCACTGCAGACACCAGTAGTACCAAGCCTTAACGGCTCCGTTGTTTTCTGTGCAGATGCCTATTTTAGCACCGTCCAAAGACCCCTTTGTGGGCACTGAGTTTTCTTCATCCTTGGATAGACCTGACTCCCCTTCAGCTATGTCCATGAGATCCACTAGAAGCCTCTCGGAACATGATGTGGTGCGTCTTGTGGATCAATTGCTTTTGGCCAGAGGTATCCAACCCTCCAGGACCTACTCTTTCTACGGAGGTGAACACCCTTCTCCAAAGACTCCTACCTGTTCTCCTCCTTCATTACCTTTGAAGCCCCTTGCTGTAGCACAGACTTCCCTCACTTCGGCTCCTTTCATGGACCTTACTAAGGAGCTACAGTTGCCTTTGTGGCAGGAGAGACTTGTCACTCCAGTCACTGCTCAGGATGCTAACTGTGGTATACGTACTTCTGTTTTTCACAGCCATCCAGTGACTCTAAATCGGCAGGCTGATTTGCTTGAGCGAGGTGTGACCTCCTCAGGTGAACAAGCCTTCCAACTCATGGAGAAGGCTCTTGCATCTGTTGGCGAGCCTGTGCTATCAGTGCCCTTGTCCCCCTCTGAACCGCAATTTACACAAGCCACACCGGGCACAAGGGCCTCAGGACACACTCCCACAGGAGGCCCCTTTTGCGCTGTCTTCCCCAGATTCTCCCCCTGAGGAATTTAATCACAACAGTTCATGTAAGAGGAAGCACGTGGACTCCCCAGAGGAGTCCCTCACAGAAGACACAGACTTTGACGATGGGGAAGGGTCCCCTCGGTCACCATCTGAGGTATCCTTTGGAGATATCCTCTAAATGCTTAAGCAGAGAGGTGAATGGCGGCCCTCTAACCTAACCTCTGAAGAGTCTGTGTTCCTGCAGGCCTTTTGTGCCCACCCCCCTACCTTCTGGGTTACTCCACCTGCCGGCAACCTTGTCTGGCTCATCGTGCAGTGTGCATGGAAGGCTCTGATGCCATTGATGCCATTCCCCGCAGACCAGATAAAATCTTGTCCCCTCCAGATAGTGAGCCTCACTGGTCCAAAGGTCTTCCTGTAGATGCCTTGGTGATGGCGGCCGCAACAAAAAAGGATCTGGTGTAAGAAAGCCAGACTGTCCACCTGCCCAACAAAGAGTCTTGGGTGCTGGACAGATTAGGGAAGTGTACTTTTGCATCAGCGACCTTTACAGTCAGGTCCCTGAATTATATGGTACATTTTACCAGGCTTCAAAGAGACTTAATTCTGAGCTCTCTTTGGCCAGAGCTGTGTCTGATGAGGTCCTGGACAAATTGGCCACACAGTTAGCCACCCTTGAATCAAATCGATCTCTAACTCCTCCATGCGTCTATTTTCTCACGCATCAGAAGGAGCAGCTAGAGCAGCGAGTGCATAGTCATGAGATGGCATGCCTGGATGCGCTTGTGTGATTTCCCGGAACCCTTCAAGGCTTCCTTTCTGAACACTCCCATTGAAGCCTCTTCGTTATTTGGACCCAAGGTAAAAGACACACTGGCTAGATGTGAACAGGACAGTAAAATCCTTTCTGCCATGGGTGTCCATTATTCTTCCCCTCAACGGGCTTTCTCCAGAAACCAGAAGAGTGGGAAGATGTGGCACAAAAAGTCTCAAGGTTCTTTCCATGGCACACGAGCTGAATTTTCCCCTAGAGGCAGAGGAGGAAACTCATATGGAAGATGCCCCTTTTGGGGCAGAGGAGGCCCGCGTAACCAGGGTTCCAGAGATTCTTTCTCTGGCCAGTCCTACCAGAGCTCCTGAAGAGCGGCCCAAATGCTTTTCTCTGGAAGCGGTTGGGGGTCGTTTCTTTTTGTACCCTTCTGCCTGGCTAACCATTATCCCCCAATTCTTGGGTACGAGAGATAATAACCAGAGGTTATCATATTCCCTTCAATCTTTGTCCCGCCCCCCCCCCAAGAAACTTATGTGACATTCCACCCAGTCAAGGGGAAGAAGCCGCATTAGAGAGTTTAAAGCTGCAAAGAAAGAGTCATCCAAATAGTCCCACCAGACCAGATAAGATCCGGATTCTACTCAAGATTATTTTTGGTGCCAAAAAAGACCGGGGACTGGATACCGATTTTGGATCTCAGTGTGTTAAACAAATTCGTAGAGGTACAGAAATTCTGGATGGTCACAATACAGTCTATCCTCCCACTCTTGGAGGCAGGCAATTGGATGTGCTCTATAGATCTTCAAGATGCGTACTACCACATAAAGGTGGACAGACCATCGAGAAGATTCCTCCGCTTCTGTGCAGGAACCAGTCATTACCAGTTCCGAGTACTGCCCTTCAGACTCTCTACAGCCCCCAGAGTGTTCACAAAGTGCATGGCAGTTGTCACAGCTCACCTGCGACTGCAAGGATTCCAGGTGTTTCCATACCTAGACTACTGGCTCATCACTGCCCCCCACCAGACATCTATTGGAAGAAACCTTGGCATACTCTTCACACCACAGAAAGGCTAGGTGTAACTATAAACTGGCAAAAATCCAACCTATCCCCATCCGAATCCATAGAATTCATTGGGGTCCTGTTGGATACAAAGAACTGCACGGCATCGATTCCAGAGCACAGAATTTTAAGGATAAAATAACAACTCATACCCATCCTCTCAAGGGAAGGATCCACAGCACATTCTGTTCTCCAGCTGTTGGGTTCCATGACAGCTTCCATCACCATTGTCCCCCTTGCGAGATTCCACATGAGGCTTTTACAATGGTTACTACTCACCCAGTGGTACCCTTTTCAGTTTCCTATGTTATCCCAGATTCAGGTGACTCAGAGATGCAAACAAGACTTTATTTGGTGGATGTCGCAGAACCTGTCACAGTAGTCTCGCCCCTTCACACCCCAACAGCCCAAAGCCACAGTGACCACGGACGCCTCCCTGATGGGGTGAGGGGCTTTTTCAGGGGAAGGCAGTCCAAGGCACGTGGTCAGAACTAGAGGTCCATCTGCATATAAATGTCCTAGAACTGAGAGCAGTGCTTCTAGCGTTGCAAGCATTTCATCCCCTCCTTCCGTCAGGGACTATTGCAATACAATCGGAGAACATAGCTGTAGTCTGACACCTCAACAAACAAGGCAGAACCAAATCCTACCCACTTTGTTGAGAAACCATGAGGATATGGCAATGGGCGATGGCTACCAACTGCTTTCTAATAGCAACACACATTCCTGGGAGTTCCAACATGAAAGCAGACAGATTGGACAGGTGCATTCTGCAACCACATGAGTGGTCTCTGAATCCTCTTATAGTGGTTGAGATTTTCAACCGCTGGGGTCTCCCTTGCTGCGATCTCTTTGCATCCCCAACCAGCTACAAATGCAGCAATTACTTCGCCCTGATTCCCTCTCGGGGACCGTCACCCAGGGACGCTCTAGTCCACGATTGGCCCTCAGGTCTGCTTTATGCCTTTCCCCCTCTTCTTCTCATTCTCCAGTTCCTGAAGAAAGCCCGCTAGTTGAAGAGCAAGATAATCCTCATAGTGCCATATTGGCCTCGTCAAATTTGGTTCCCCTTCTTATGACCTCACCTGCTAGATCAACCACAGAGTCTCGATTCAACTCCGGACTTGATCTCCCATCAGCAGAACCTGATTTACCCCAACCTGAACAGCCTGAAGCTCACAGCTTGGCTCCTCCACTTCCGGTGATTGCCAGGCAGACTGATCTTTCTTCCCCAGTACGTGAGTCTTTCATCAGAACTACTTATCTCAGCAAGTGGAAAAGGTTTACCATTTGGCTGAAGGAAAAATGGATAGACCCTTTTTCAGCACCAGTGCCGGTAGTACTGGAATACCTGTCTAGTTTATTCCAATCTGGCCTATCTGCTTCTACCATTTGAGTTCATTTGGCCGCAATATCTAATTTTCACAATGGTGTCCATGACTCTTCCCTTATGTCACACAAATTATGCAAGACCTTTCTAAAAGGCGTAAATCATTTGAAAACCCCTTTTAGAGACCCTATCCAGCCATGGGACCTGTCATTAATCCTGCAAGCTTTGACAACGTCTCCTTTTGAACCAGCATCTTCATGCGACCTCAAGTTTCTTTCTTGGAAAATTTTGTTCTTGGTCACCATTACTTCTGCCAGACGTATCTCTGAACTTCAAGCTCTGTGCATCAAACGGCCTTACTTGATCTTTCATAAAGATAGTGTCATTGAGAACTAATCCTTCCTTCCTGCGAAAAGTGATCTCTGAAATGTCCATTAACCAATCCATTGAATTGCCAGTTTTCTTTCCCAATCATTCTAACAGAGGAGAGTGTTGTCTACATGCCGTAGACATTCACAGGCAAATTCGTTTCTATCTGGACAGAACTAAGGCTTCACAAATCAGATCCGTTATTCCTGGCCTATTCTGGGCCTAGACTTGGATGTGCTGTTTCTAAGGTCACATTGGCTAAATGGTTAAAAGACTGTGTAACATTTATTCACAAAACTCATGATATCCCTCTGACTACAGCCGTAAGGGCTCATTCCACTAGATCGGTAGCAACTTCTGCTGCCTTCCATGCTAGAGCTTCTTTACCTGACATTTGTGCAGCTGCAACTTGGGCTAGACCTCATACCTTCATCAGCCATTACAAATTGGATTTGGCCTCCAGAGGAAGAGCATCCTTTGGTTCAGTGGTGCTCAGGAATGTCTTCCATGAGAGCCTCCCAGGAGTAAAGGTAGCTGGGGACTCTGTCCCAGGCGTAAGGAATGAACGATGATCAACAGTATCAGATAAACAAGTTATGTCTTACCATAACGTTCCAGCTGTATTGTTGATTCCCGTTCAGTCATTATGACCCTCCCTCCTTCCCCCTCCTGAAGCTTATAGTGGATCTCATCATCCGGTTGCGTTAGGTCCTTTGACCAGAGGTAACCTCTACTTTCTTTGACTTGCAAACTCAATCTGAGGTAACAGGGAGAGGGGAATTGTGGGTAAGTGTTTAGCTCGAGAGTTTGTGGCTGTCGCGAGCTTGGAAGATGGCCGGCTCGGTTCTGAGGTTGGAACCGATAACCCATGCGTAATGACTGAACGAGGATCAACAATACAGATGGAACTTTATGGCAAGACATAACTTCTTTTTCTTTGTAAGGCAGAGATTCTCACTTAATCTCCCTATATTTTTCTTTTTTGATTTTTCATGGTACTAGCACCTTCTCAGATGCTAAGAGCCAAATGGTTTGATCTGAGGCTTTTGGAGAAGGTTAAACTTAAAAAGTTGTCTAGATATCCTTTAGTTGGCTTCTTGGTGATTTTAGTTACTTCCCCATATCTCTCCTTCAGTTTCCCCTTGCTAGCCATTTGTGTAAGCAAGTTTTTCGGACATTTCCACTTGACTGTTAGAAAACATTCCAGCCATCCAGCTTTCTAAGCTGACCACAGATAGGCAAACACCATGGTTATAATGGTTGTGATTCTGAACCACAATCTTTTTTTCCTTTTACAAATTGTATTTGCAAACCCTGTACTCACAGTTTTACTATTTTTTCCCATTCATATAACTATCCTGCCAGTGACTAAATACTATTTCCAACTGAATTAAAAATTGTAAAGCCAACTTGCGTAGACCATTACCTTAATTCACTATGACCAACCCCCACTTCCTCTACAGAGGTTCCCAGCATCCTGGCTGTCTACCAGCTACTTTAAACTACACTAACAAGCCAAAGTTTTCATTATGTTTACATCCTTATATGTATTAAGGAGAATTAAATCTACATATTACCTTACCTCCAGGAATCCTTTCCTTGACAAACATTTTAATGTGCCATTCCAACAGATGTTAATGTATTTTTTTTTCAGAGTTGTGGACTGCCAGAGGAGGGCTCAAGTCCAGGGTGCTCTTTAATTTTTTCTGGTAAGATCTTGAGTTTCCTTTTGATAATTCATTTTTTCCTGCACACTTGGAAGGGCTTTGCCAGAATATTTCTGCTGTGCCATCTATGAGCAACAGTCCCACTTGTTGGCGATTGCTGGACAGTGCCCTTTTCAATTATGTGTGCTGTTAATTTCTGTTGGCGTTTTTAGGATGTTCTTCGTGTTTCACTGTTGCAATCATTACATTTGGGTTATCCTGCCGGCAGGTTGCCCTGGCCTGAATTCCAAAATCTTGGGTCCTGCGTCGGTTGCTGTCGCCTCTTCCCTTACGTCAGGTCGTCAGGGGTATAAAAAATGCAGCCGGCGCCATTTTATTCAGTCTTTCTTGCCGCGTGGTGCCCGAAGCAGTTCGCAAGTGCCGGTCGTTCGACTCCTGAGATTTTCATGTTCGAGTTTCAGATCCGAAGTCTACATTAAAAGCTAAGTACCCCATTGGGGAAACTTTTTTCTTGCTCCAGACCGATGTCAGAAAAAGTTAATTGTATTTCTTGTGGGAAGCAAATACCTCATAAGGACTTTCATTCCTACTGTATTCCTTGCCTAGGCCCTGACCATGACGTTGCTTGTTGTCGGTTTTGTGCTAGATTTAACCGACGCACTATTAAGCGTTGGTACGATTTTGCATTAAGCTATTTTGGGCGAAGATTTAATTATACAATGTCATCGGACAGCCATCCGACTACCGGAGTTCACAAAAAAAGCAAAGAAAAAGACAGGCAACCGAGGTCCAAAACAGACGACGAAGCTTCTCCTAAGCAAGTCGCCGGTTCTCAGTGAGGTGCTTTCGCAGCCCCTGACGCTTGCTACTTTAGAGTCGCAGGCCACTACCGACTTCCATGTGGAGTCAGCCAGGCCACTGGAAACTCAAAGTATTGAAGCCTCTGAGATTATTCCCTCAGATGGGTCCGTAGCCGCTGTGCAGGCATGGGCTTCTGAGGGTATATTCAGACCTAAACAATTCTATATTAAACCGACTTCAAAGACTAAAACACCTTTAAAGGCAAAGAAACAAGTTCACCAGCCACAAGGACAGGCCTCCATGCCCAATAAACAAATGCTCAAAATGGCCGTAGACTTGATTACCTTGATCAGGGGTTCCCATCCTCCTCCTGATAAGAGGCCTAGGCAAGAGACAGACTATGAATCTTCAGATCAGGTTTCCATTTCTTCTGATCAGGAATATTCTATTCCCCCCTATGAGGATTCTGATGCTGAAGAATCAATTCCTTCGGCTACTCCTCCTGAGGACTGCTCTTTTGGGGAAACCTTGCATACCATGAGGGAGCACTTCCACTGGGAGAGCCAAGATTTTTCAGAATCTAAGAAAAGGCTCAGAGACTTCCTTTTACTACCCCAACAGAGGCCTCTAGCTATTCCACCTGTGTTGGACGTTGTAGATGATGTGTTCTCAGAGTCTAGTCTGACCCCTGACTCTCTACCTCCGGCTCCTGTTAAGCCGGACAGATACTACAGGGTCCCCTGACTCTCATTCCTTTTCAAAAACCCTACTGCAGACCCAGAAACTATTTCCCAGGGTCCAAAAGGGGTCAAGGCTTCTACTGCAAAAAACCCTTCCCCCTCTGACAGGGATTCTAGGGCACTGGATAGATGGGGAAAAAGATTTACACATCTGCTACTTTGGCTATAAGGGCCTTAAATTGCCAGTTTCATATGCTTAAATATCAGCAATATATCATGGCACTGCTTAAACAGAAAATGATGACAAATTCTGAATGTGCAGAAAACAAAGAAATGCAGGATTTATTGCATGCAGCTGAACAAGTTAGAAAGCATACTTTGCAATGTGAGTTTGATTCTCTGGAGGCCTCCTGCAGGGACCACTGTTATGGGTTTTGTTATTAGGAGGCATGCTTTGTTAAAGGAACAAAATCTGCCTGACCATGTTAAAGCAAAATTACTAGTTGCCCCTTTACAACATGATACCTTGTTTGGTTTTAAGGCAGAAGAGGTGTTAAAGAAAATGGAGGACAAAGCTAAATCTATGCAAACAGTCAAGGATTTCTTACAGGTACAGTCACCTAGATTTAGCAGACACTGGCCTACAAAGAATTGGTCCTTTCCAGTCTCAGACAGACCTCAAAGGGGCAGATCCAGACGCCCCAGAGGCAGATCACAGCCACAAGGATCCTACAGGTCTAAGCTGTGGAGTGCTTCTACCTCCAAAGGTGGAGAAGACAAAGCACAATCGTACAAGAAACCGTCCCAGTGACATCCCCCTGCCTGCACCAATCACTTATCTTCTGGCAGCACCCTTAGGGGGAAAACTAGCACTATTTTCCCAAAATTGGCACATTATAACCCAGGACAAATGGGTTCTAGACAGTGTCACAAGGCTACAAGTTTCATTTCTATACCCTGCCAAGGCCAAACGGTTGGCCAGACCTGCCAAAAAGTCAATGGGCAGAGGCTCAAAAACAAGTCGCAGCTCTCATGGACATGAGGGCAATTCAACAAGTGCCATGGTAAGAGCAGGGACAAGGATTTTATTTGACTGTTCCTGGTACCCAGAAAGGACAAAGCATGGAGACCAGTACTGGACCTATCTATTCTAAACACTTTCCTGAATATACCAAAATTCAAGATGTTGACCTTACAGCAGCTTCTGCCCATGCTGGACAGCAAGGCTTGGCTCGTGACTTTAGACCTAAAAGAGGCATACCTGCATGTTCCAATCAGACAATCATGCAGAAGATACCTCAGATTCAAGGCTGGCTCAAAGCATTGCCAATTCTCTGCACTGCCCTTTGGCTTATCTACTGCACCCAGGGTCTTCACAAAGTGCCTGGCACCAGTAATTGCTTACTGTAGACCAAGAGGAATACAAATATATCCCTACTTGGACGACTGCCTCATACAAGCAGAGAACAAGGACATTCTACTACAGCATCTGACATTTGTGATAAGACTTTTTACATGCCGAGGGTACACAGTCAACAAAAATAAATCAAAAGTAGTACACTCACAAGAGGTAATATTCCTGGGTGCAAGCTTAAATACAACTGCCCAGATGGCTTATCTCACTCCAGGCAAACGAAGGCAACTGACTACCTATTTCAAGGAAATGGCAACAAAGGCCCAGTTATCTGCAAGAAAAATTCTGCAGGCTTTGGGCTTCATGGCATCCTGCATCTTACTAATTCCATTTGCAAGACTGCATATGAGGAAAATTCAATGGTACCTAAAAAGTGTTTGGACACAACATTGCCACTGCCTGGAAACAATGATTACTTTCATTCCCTGCCTGCAACAGGAGTTTCGATGGTGGGCAAAGGCTTGTCACCAAAACAAGGGACAGCCATTCTCACTACCCCCTGCCAGGCAGAGCCTAACGACGGATGCTTCAGATTATGCCTGGGGGGCACACATGGCAGGAAGAGTCATTCAGGGCACCTGGTCCACAAACCAAAAGCATCTACATATCAATCAAAAAGAGATGCTAGCTGTTCAAAATGCCCTGACAGCCTTCAAGGACCTACTTCATCCGGGACAACTACTGATAAAGACAGACAACACCACGGTCATGTGGTACATAAACAAGCAGGGGGGGCACTCATTCTTATCCCCTGTGCAGACTAGCCATGGCTTTATGGGAAACAGCATTGACTTACCAAGTTCATCTGCAGGCACAATTCCTGCCAGGAAAGGAAAATACCCTGGCAGACGAACTAAGCAGAAACCTCATGGATCCCCACGAGTGGCACCTGGATCCACAAGTCTTCAGCATGATAACAAAGAAATGGTGACGCCCGGACATAGATCTATTTGCCTCCCCTCAAAACAGTGAACTAAAAAGATTCTGCACAAGGACTTATCACAGACAAAATTGGAAAGTGGACGCCTTTATCTTTTTTTTTATCCAGTATAGCCCTTAACCAAACAATTCATTTGCCACCTTTTTATCCAAATCCCCACAGAACAAGGGGGAGAAAATTCTGCATTCTTTGGACATACACAGACAACTTAGATTCTGTGTGGACAAAACTAAAGTTTTCAGAAAGAGAGAACAATTACTAGTGGCATATGCCACAGCATCACAAGGAAAGGCTATCTCCAAGCAGACTATTTCAAAGTGGATAGGTCACTGCATTCGTTTCTGCTACTCACAGCATGGGAAACCAGTGCCTAAGGGCATTAGGCCACATTCAACCAGAGCTGCAGCCACTTCTGCAGCCTTTCTCAGGGGAGTACCAACCAAAGACATTTTAGGGGCTGCTACTTGGAGTTCAGTGCATACCTTTACAAAACATTACAATCTGCCTCTTTACTCTACTCTAAATCCAGAGCAGGCTTTGCCACTGCAGTTCTGCAGAGCCTCATAGCTGCCCCTAATGCTGTTTAGCTCCAGCCCCCCAATCATAGCTTTGGGACTCAACCCAAATGTAATGACTGCAACAGTGAAACACGAAGAACATAGTACAGTTGTGTACACTTACCATAAATGTAGATGTTCGAGTGTATTCACTGTTGCAGTCCAGGTTACCCACCCGCCACCCCCCTTACTTTTGCTGGAACTTATCTTTACTTCTCTAATCTATACAACCTAGGTGGTGTATTTGCTTATAGATGAAGGTAAAACTTATCTTGGTGCATGTATGTTTTATTTACATAATTTAAGCCTACCCTTTTGGGGGCACCTGACATCTGGGGCAAGAAAAATTGAATAAAATGCCATCGGCTACATCTTTTATACCCCTGACGACCTGACGTCAGGGAAGAGGCGACAGCAACCGACGCAGGACCCAAGACTTTGGAATTCAGGCCGACTGAGGGCAACCTGCAAGCAGGATAACCCAAATGTAATGACTGCAACAGTGAATACACTCCAACATCTACATTTATGGTAAGTGTACACAACTGTACTTTCCTCTAGTGCTTGTTTAGCATCCATGAATGCTATAGTTCCATTGCGGAAAGTATCTTAAAAATCACTGGATATATCATCCTAAAGTGTGTAGCCTTTGCTAGTTCCAGAGTAGTCTGTTTCTTAGTACCTTTGCTTTTTCGCCAAACTTTAGACAGACATTGAGTTTGTTCTGTTGGAAAGGTCTTGACACTTTACTTGAAGGGAGATTCAGTGCATTCGCATGTCGTGCTTTCTCAATTCGAAGTTTTTACTGAGCCATGTTTGCCAGGCTGCTTATTTGTTCCCAACCTGTACCCCATACTCTGTTTTTTTTTTTTTTTTTTTTTAACACCTGTATTAAAATATCACCCATGACATAGGCAAACATACATCAGTTGTAAAGAAAACAAACCATATTAACATGTTATGCCTTTACATGCATTATACATTACATATCTTTTCTTTCTTTGTAATTATCATCAGTCCAACATTACGTAAATTGCCGAGTTCCTGCCTTCTCTTAGACCTCACTCCTCCTGAACATTATTTTGCATGTATTGTTCCCAAATTTCCATTTATTTCTATGAAATTTGCTCCTTTCTTTTTCTAAAGATCCCTCCTTCAGTATTTATTTCTTTTATAATATTCAGTACTTCAAATACAGTTGTTTTAGACTTTGATTTCCATTTTCTAGTAATTGCATGTTTTGGCAGCCAACTTAATTAAACTTAGCAAGGCCTTACTATGTCTAGGCAATTCAGATCCCGTGTCACAACTAAATAAATCATATCCTTCGTTACAAACATTCACTCATCCAATATTTTTGACAAAGTAGTTTGTAGGGCATTTTTTAAATTCTGCCAACTGATTACACTTCCAAAACACGTTCACAGCTGCATCTTTCTTCCCCATCACACTTTTAACATTTGCAATCTACCTGAGGAAAAATCCTTGGAAGTCTGCTAGGAGTATCAAAATACCCATGTTAACACTTGCAAACAAAAATCCTAAACCTTCTGAATTTTGTTGTATACTTGGTAGCCATACATATGTCCTCCCATTGTTTTCTTGTAAATTCCTTTTCCAATCTCTGTCAGTCTCAAATATCTTATGATTGATTCTTATAGTTATCATGCAATATTTTATATGCCCTATTAATTATCCTTTTTTAGCAACAGCTTCCCTTCTAGGTTTTACTATAAAACCCCCACTGCAGCAAGTCTTTCACTTAAGATTCCCCTATCCCTTTCTGTTTGCCTGCACCATACCAATCCCTTGTAAGGAAGGCAGTCTGTAGCCTGCAGCCCACACGTCATCTTTGTGTCATCCTGCTGTATTACGTTTCCCTTTCTAGTTATTTGCTCCAAATACCAGGGATCCTTTGCCAGTTTTCTCTAGTAAATTCCTTCCCTCTCGTCCTTAATTTCTCTACCCCTACTTGCAATCATTACTACTACTACGTTATGAATATAATATTATGTATGGTTGTTATTAGTCTCCTTAAGGATCTACATCCAGATCCCACTGTCCCTATTTCTTGAACTGCTCCTTGCTTCGTCACCATCCCTTTCCATTTTGAGTAATAACCTTCTACTTGCATTATGTACGAGTCTTGTCTGTATAGCTGTAAAATTTCCCTTCAGATAGGCTAATCCTAAACCACCTTGTTCTGTTGGAATGATCAGCTTGTCCCACTTAACTCTTGCCCTCTTCCTTTCCCAGATAAATTCCTTCAGCTCTGTTATTGTCCACAGCTTCTCCTTTCGTTGATAAAAATGCCTAACCCATGTATAAAATTTAAAGGGACTAAAAACATTTCTTTACTTGTACCTTAATATCCATATCCTTAGTCAAGTCCTTCCAGTTTCTTGATTTTTGTATCATCTTTTGTTTAATCTCATCTCACATATCCTTAGTTGCCATAACAGAAGCCTTTTTAATCCATACTCCTAATTACTTCATCTTATTATGTCCTCCTAAATGTAAGTATGGCTGAACCTTCTGTGTGTTTGTAGGTACATAATTTATAGACATAGTCTTTATGGAGTATAAAATTAATGAAGATAAAATAAAGACTCAAAACTGTTTCAAAATGTTCTACAACACTGAGATATCCTTTACTGTATTCATTAGAAGTACAAAAATATCATTTGCAAATAAAGCCAACTTTTTCAATTACCATACCAATCACATCCTTGAATTTGTGAGCCCCTTATTTTCTTTGTCAGTGGCTCTAAATGTAAAGCAAGGAACAAAGGGAAAAGAGGACACCCCTTCCTGGTTCCTGTGTTCAAACATAACTAATCAGAGGGGAACCCTCCCACTTTAATTCTTGCCTCTATTCATTTGTGTATAGTCTGGATTGACCTTTTTATATCAAGGAATGTAAATGCTTCCATTGCTGTACTCATAAAATCCAACCTTAGTCGAATACTGTCTTTGAATCAAGACCCTCCAAAAACAGTGATGTGTTATTCTGCTTCCTCTGGATCATCATTGTGTTAATGTTGTCAAACGTTTGCCTCCCCTCCACAAAACCACATTGATCCATATCTTCTATTTTGGCAATACCTTTTTAATTCTTTTAGGTAGTATAGACATAACACTTTATAATCATGGTTTAAAATTGAAATGAGTTTGTATAAAACTGGGTCTGGTGTCTTTACCATCTTAGGTAATGCAGCCATTACAGCTTTCTTCCAAGATGTTGGTGCCACCCCTCCTTTTAAAATACTCTTAAACAAAACCTATCAGAATCTTTATCACTCTCTTCCCATGTAACTTCCAACCTTCCATAGGAATATCATGTGTTCCTGGCAACTTTCCTGAAGATTGATTTATTCATCATTGTTTTTATCTCATCCCATCCTATCTTAACTGTTGGTTGTTAAGCTTCCTCTACCTCTGTCCTTGTCGTACTAAAGTGTTCTATAAATATTTCCATTTAAGTTCTTACTTAATTTCCATATTTCTCTGTTTTATGCAAATTTTCATAACATTTCCAAACATCTCTAAATTCTTTGCAAGATTTCTAGTTATTTTTCATGTTATAAGTTTCCTAAGTTTGGCAACAACCTGTCCACTTTCTTCTGCCTGAGTCATTGTGCAAAAAGTTTTTGTGCTCTGGCATTATCAAAAACTAGTTGCTTAACAGCAATCTTTCTAAACTCATGGGTATTATCCGGATGCTCCCTTATTTTATCTTTAGAACTCTGCATTTGTGCCTTTCCTTGTTCTGTGAGATTTCCCTTGTTCTGCAATACTTTAATGGTTGTCAGCCTCTGTAATTCCTAGTACTTCTTAACCATATCTTGTTCTCTTTTATTTCTGCCATTTTCATTTTATCCCACTTGCTAGCTTTAACTCCTGAAGAAATTTCTAATCTGAAGTAGTTGACTTCATTCATTTTGCACATATTGGTATATGGATCCGATTCGGATCCGAGCCGGCAAAACTTTTCAAGCATCAGCTCCAAGCTCCTCCCTTACCTATGTTACATCACTTCCTCCTATCTAGCCCCAGATCTCGTTTGCCGCTCTGAGTCAGCATCATGGTCTCTGAGCTCTAAGCAAGGTGGTAAGGTTTTTTGGTCTTTTTGTGATAGTTGAGTGTGAATGCCTTTCCCTTTTTTTCCTCCCTTTGCGTTTGATCGTCATGTTAGTTGTACAACTTTTTTTTTTTTTTTTTTTTTTTACAAGTGTTTTTGTTTGTGATGCTGGTTTCCCGCCTAGGCCCAATCCCTGTTTAAGTGTGTGTGTGAGTGGGCCGTTAGGGCGTTTACTGTTTCTACTATGGCTGAACAGCCTAAGATTCTCTTTAAGAAGTGCACAGAGTGTGATCACAAGCTGTCACCAGCCGATTGCCACACTCTGTGTGTTCTATGTTTAGGGGTCGCCCATCTGTCTGCATCTTGCGACATTTGTTCAGGCTTTATTCCTAGGGCTTTGAAGGAATGCCAGGCTAAGTTTGTGGCTAAGGGTCTGCTACCAGCTTCTGCCCTAGAGTCTGCCTCTGTTTCCTCCCCATCCAGTGACAGTGTGCAGGCAAGGACTCAACCTCCCCCCAGGCCTGCTTCATCGGTGTCATCCCAGAGAGGTAGGGACAGAAGGGATAAGGAGAGGCACCACAAGGAGAGGGACAGGCCCAGAAAAATATCACCGGACAGGGAGTCTTTCTCCAGCCCCTCATTAAAGGCACCCAGATCTCATTCTCCTCGGCTCCGCTCTCCCAGTTTCTCGCCGGAGCCGAGGCACTCCCCTCAGATCCGGCCTAGACCCAAGTCGGTCGCTTCCTCCAGGTTGACTCGGAAGTGTCTCCGACCTGGATATGGATAGGCTGATGAGGAGGTTCATCCAGAACCAGATTCAGATGGGAGTCGTACCAGGGCCCTCTCCCATTGGAGAGGGTCCTCCTTCTTCAACTATGTTCCACCCTATTGCTCCTTCCCCAATCTGACCTGACGCTTCAGGGTTCTCGGGTCAGAGACGTTTCGGAGCTGTTAGGTCGGTGCCGATGGCTCTCATTTCCTCGATGCCGGCCGTCACCTTGAGTTCCTGTGATCCGGTCTCGGACCCAGGAGACTCTCGGAGCCATGGTCAGGGAGTCTGACCCGAGGGTCGAGATCTCGCTCTTTCGGATCCCATCCTCGGTGCCCAGACTACCCCTCTGTTGGCTCCGATCCCTGCTTCGGTGCCGAGGAGAGCCTCTTCCTTACGTTCTACGGAGGTGTGCTCTTCATCGGCGTTCAGGGCAGTGGAAAGGGTTCTCTCCCAGTGGTAGAGACCACAACTTACCAACTCGGATCCTACCCAGACCCCTCTGATTTTGGATTCTGCTCCCATTACCCTGTCTCAGGGACAGCCTGTGCCAAAGCAACCCCATGTTGTTCCCCTTGGGGAACCCCCGGAGGCTTAAGAATCCTCTCTAGAGAGTCCCACTGGAGAGGAACCTCGTAAGCGCAAGTGTAAGAGGAGGCACCTGGACCCCCCTGAGTCCATTACCACTGATACGGACTTGGTTGAAGGAGAGGATTCCCCCAGATCACCTACCGAGGACGTCTCTTTCGGAGACATTATGGAGATCCTCCACCAAAGAGGAGGTTGGTCAGCCCCCAAACCCTCTGCGGATGAGTCCATATTCCTGGAGGCCTTTGGCGCAGGTCCATCTACTTCCTGGGTCTCCCCTCCAGCGGACCCTTTGGTGGACCTCATCACCACTAGGGCATGGAAGGATCCTGACACCATAGAGCCTATACCCAAAAGGCCAGACAAAATTCTTTCCCCGCTGTCAATGGGAGTCCATTACTGCAGACCGCTGGGTGTTAAACATCATATCCAGAGGATATTCTATCCCCTTCATTTCATGTCCCATAACTCCAGCACGCCTTCCAGATGTTTCACCCACTCACATGGAGGCTGCAGCCTTAGAGGTTTCGAAGCTGCTGCAAAAACGAGCCATCGAGACTGTCCCCCCAGATCAATCCGGATCAGGCATCTACTCCAGGTTATTTTTAGTGCCAAAGAAGATGGGGAACCTCAGACCCATTCTGGACCTGTGTCTCCTCAACCTGGCGGTAGAGAAACAAAAATTCCGGATGGTCACTGCAGTCCATTCTTCCGTTTCTGAGAGAATGCGACTGGATATGCTCGTTGGACCTCCAGGACGCTTACTTATCACATCAAGGTCCACATGAGCTCCAGGAGGTTTCTACGCTTCCGGCTAGGGGCCAGTCACTTTCAATTCAGAGCCCTACCCTTTGGTCTCACCACAGCCCCTAAGGTGTTCACCAAGGTTATGGCGGTCATAGCGGCTCACCTGAGACTTCAGGGCATTCAGGTATTCCCCTACCTAGACGACTGGCTGTTCGCTGCATCCACCAAACGTTTCTTGTGTCAAGCCCTACAATATTTCCTCGGTCTAGCTAACAAGTTAGGCATCACGATTAATATCAACAAGTCCCTCCTGGCTCTGGTTCAGGTCATAGACTTCATCGGGGCACGGTTGGATTTGATTCGGTCAAAGATTTTTCTCACCCCGGAAAGGATAGAAAATCTCAGACTCCATGTATCGGCTATCTTGGATCACTTGGTAGTCACAGCAGCCGTTGTTCTCAGGGCCCTGGGTTTGATGGCAGCCGCAATCTGTATCCTCCCCCTTGCACGTCTTCACATGAGAGTCCTTCAGTGGACTCTAGCAGTTCAATGGTCCTGGCTAGACCTTCCGATGAATTTCCACATCCGAATCATTCGGACATGCAGAACGTCACTCCAGTGGTGGCTTTAATTACCGGACATTTTCGCGGGGCGCAGCTTTTTAGTCCCTCCGGCTCAAGCCACGGTGACCACAGACGCTTCTCAGCTCAGGTGGGGGGGCACTTCCTGGGAAGGACGGTCCAGGGCACGTGGTCCCGTCCAGAGACCAAGCTACACATCAGTGTCCTAGAGTTGAGGGCAGTGCTTTTAGCATTGAGAGCCTTCCACCCTGTCCTACCTCCGGGACGGTAGCCATTCAATCAGACAACATGTCTGTAGTCTGGTATATAAACAAACGGAGGGACCCGATCCTACCCCCTTTCTCTCGAGGCCATGAGGGTTTGGGAGTGGGCCATATCCAACAGCTGGTTTCTCAGAGCAACATATCCCGGGACGCTCCAACATTCTAGCGGACAGTCTCAGCAGGGCAGTTGTCCTGCCTTACGAGTGGTCTCTGAAACAATCAGTGGTGGAGAAGATCTTCCGTATTTGGGGTCAACCTTGCTGCGATCTCTTCACATCTCCTTCCAATGCGAAGTGTAGCAACTTCTTCGCTCTGATCCCCCCTCTGGGGGATGTCCCCAGGGATGCTCTAGTCCATGCTTGGGCTCCTGGGCTACTGTATGCTTATCCCCCAGTTACCTCTTATTCCCAAGTTCCTTCAGAGAGCTTGCCAGCTGCAGTGCAAAGTCATTCTCATAGCTCCCTTCTGGCCGCGTCAGGTGTGGTTTCCCTTCCTATGGTCTCACCTGTTGGCTCCTCCATGGACTCTAGATCCATGCCCGGATCTGATTTCTCACCCATCAGGCTTGCCCCTGCCCAACCTGGACCGTCTCAAGCTGACGGCGTGGCTGCTCCAGTTCCCATGATCATCAGGACTCCCGGACTTTTGTTCCCTGTTAAGAATATTCTGGTAGCTTTGCTTAAAGCCTCCACTAGGAAACTCTACAATAGCAAGTGGAGATGTTTTTGCGTTTGGGCCTCTCGGCTCAATCTGAACTAGTTTACAGACCCTGTTCCGGTCATACTGGATTTTCTGGCCGATCTTTTTTGATCCGTCGCAAGTGCTTCTACCATCAAGGTTCAGCTGGCTTCCATCTCTAATTTTCATGTGGGTGGAAATAAGGTTGCTCTGGCTTCTGCCAAGTTGTGTCAAGCTTTCCTGAAGGGCAATTTTTTATTGCGACCACCAGTTAAAGAAACGGTGTCCCCCTGGGAGCTGACTTTAGTCCTTCAGGCTTTGACCTCTCCCCCCTTTGAGCCAGCTGGTTCAGTTCTGATGAAGTTTTTGTCATGGAAGACAGCCTTCTTGGTCGCCATCACCTCAGCCAAGAGAGTTTCAGAGTTGCAGGCCTTATCCTCCTTGCCCCCCTATTTGGTTTTCCACAAGGATAGGGTTTTGCTGCGTACGAACCCTTCCTTTCTTCCCAAGGTGTCCTCAGCAGCCAATATTAATCAGTCTGTAAATTTGCCAGTCTTCTTCCCAAATTTCCAAAATAGAGGTGAACGTAAGCTTCATTTATTGGATGTCCATAGACAGCTTTGTTTTTACCTCCATAGAACTAAACCCTTCCGGAAGTCGGATCAATTGTTTGTCTCTTTTTCAAAACCATTTTTGGGCAAAGCAGTTTCGAAAGTGTCCTTAGCAAGGTGGATCACTCTCTGTATTGCACAGGTTTATAAGGACAAAGGTTTATCTCCTCCTGTTGTATTGAGGGCTCATTCCACTAGAGCAATGGCCACTTCTGCAGCTTTCTGGTCAAGAGTTCCGTTAGACTATATCTGTGCGGCAGTGACTTGGGCCAATTCACACACATTCATCTCTCATTATAAATTGGATCTTATTTCTAGAGGGAGAGCATCCTTTGGCTCTGCAGTGCTCAGAAATATCCTTCCATAAGGGCCTCCCAGGAATACTAGTAGCTGGGGACTCTGTCCCATATGTGCAGAATGAATGAAGTCAACTACTTCAGATAAAGAAGTTATGTTCTTACCATAACGTTCCATCTGAGTAGTAGACTTCATTCTTCTGCACCTTCCCTCCCTCCACCCCCCTCACTCTTCAGGTTTTTCCTGTTTAGCATTGTGGTTATGTTGCCACTTAGTGTCAGCAAACTCGACCTGAGGCTAGATAGGAGGAAGTGATGTAATATAGGCATATCCAGTTTTAGGCACCAGCGAACCCTGCGGTCGCTGGGGACTCCCTGGTCCTGGGGGGGCCCCCAACCACAGCAAGTTATCTTCTCTTGATATTTTGTAACATGTCTGTCAAACCAACAAAAGCTAGTACAGCAAGCTTGTATACTTAAAGCAGGTAAGTAATAATAACTCCTATTTATCTCCTTCAAAATTCAAACATCTTTAGTTATAGTAACAGTATTTTGTCAAGTAACAAGCTTTACAATTTCATTAAATATTTTACCAATGACATAATGCCAGCTGGTTGAGTTCTGACCTAGGTAAGCCCTGATGGTGGATATCCTCTTCACTAAAATTAACAACATAGCCAGTTTTAGGTACCTGCAATAACTGTGGCTGGATGGGGCCCCTTAATTATCAATGACTGTGTGGGGGCCCCACAAAAACTGCTGTTGGTTGGGGAAAAACGAGGAAAAAAATGTGTTAAGTTTCGATTACACTCTTTAACCTGAACAGGACTGTGATATGACCCTGTTAGGACAAAGCTGTAATGAACATAAGCAAAGTAAGCACTACAGAGATCAGCAGCCCAGGGTGACTGATCTCATTGCAAACTGTGGAGTTTAAGAGCTGATGCTTCTAATCTTCAGAAATGGTTTCTCTTTCAAGGTTTTTATACATACTGGCAGAACAACTGATATTGTAACTCTCAACATCTTTGCTGAATAATTCTGTTCGGTGATAAAAATAACAGCATAATAAAGTCACAAAATGAGGAACACATTTTATATATTACTCTAATTCATTTAAAAAGTTACTATAATAACACATTTTGCATCAACATGCATTTTTAGACAATAAGTATAAAAACTCTGATGACTGGATTTATTGTGACAGACCAAAATTATGAGACAAAATCAGGAATATCTGTGAAATCAGGGATAGTGATAGGTATTAATTTACTCCTCACTGAGGTAAATAAAAGTGACTTTTCCCTGTTGCTGTTTGACGACTGCTAAACGCAGTCACTGATGTTGTGTAGCAGTACTAGTGTTGTACAATGTACTTGCTGAAATAAGTACAAAATTAGCATTGCTGTGGTGTGTGTGTGTGTGTGTGTGTGTGTGTGTGTGTAAAATATCACAGATTTTTATCAATGCACATATCCAATAATGCCGGTACACACACATTATTCAGGGTATCAATAAAAATGTAGCTAACAAGTGATTATATTTCAAAAGTAAGGCATAAAATATATCACAGACCATTCAGACACTTAGATCTTCTAGGAATCTGGTGGCCCCCACTCCCTAAACTGTATAAACGGATACAGGAGGCTCCCTAAATCATCCTTGACTGTGGGGACCCCAAAAAAGCTGTTTTTGGTTGAGGAAAAATGATGAGGAAAA
Organism: Protopterus annectens; assembly: GCF_019279795.1. Lineage (NCBI taxonomy): Eukaryota > Metazoa > Chordata > Ceratodontiformes > Protopteridae > Protopterus > Protopterus annectens. The sequence goes on along the minus strand of NC_056730.1, from coordinate 890,337,734 downwards.
AATGCTTTCATTTTCTGATCGCACTCTTTAGCCTGAATGGAGTTATGATATGACCCTGTTAGGATAAAACTGATAATAGCCTCTGTCCTCAACCACAAACATTCTAAAACATCCCTGCTCAGATGTTTGTGTACAGAAATTTACCGTAGGTTATGAGGGTGCTGGGGATTGTGTAGTTATCATTTCCTTACCTTTTTTAACAGACCTCAGAGGTATACAAAGAAAGTTACTTTAGCTCCTGTATGTAGGGGCAGTGTACTGCCCGGTAGCAGCAAAGTAGAATACATTATTGCAGTCATTATTTATTTTCACTTTCCTCACAATCAAACATCAGGCACATGTACAGCTAGTTGCCTTTGGGGGTTAGGATCGAAGAGTAAGTAGGCATGCTATGTATATGTATTTCAGAAGTCACTTGAAATATATGATTGTGGCCATTTGAATCTCTGCTTTCATCCCAATCTAACACTAGAGGGTTGCATAGGCAGTGACTGTCTTTTTGGGAGGATTAGGGAGGCAGGCAGTATTCCCGTACATGATCTGTGTATCCTCACAATTGACTTGTTAATTTATTTTGAGCTACTGTTTTTGTCAGCTTTGAATTTTAAGCCTTGGATACAACTTGTCTTCATTGAAAGAAAAAAATAAGACTGAAATTCTTTTTTCTTACTCACGATTTTTGTTTAGGCCACTTTTGGATTAAAAGGTTGGGAAATGCCCTAGCTTCTGGGGGCACCGGCTTAATTGAGTTATTTCCTAAATGGTTGTTACTGTGCTGTCTTGGTCATGAAAGTATATTGAAAAGACTGAAGGAAAACTAAAGCTGAACAGCAATATTGAATTTCTTTCCTTAATCATCATTTCTGTTCAAGCCATCATTGGGTAAAAAAAAATAAACTTAAAAAGTTTAGAGCATATATAAAGTTATGGCTTCTTGAAAAAGCTGAAGAAAAAAGGTAAAATGTGAGAAATGAAAGAAAAAAACAGTATTGTGCATAAATGGGAAGCCCAACATGGGGGAAATTCTGGAGGGTTTTTTTTTTTTTTTTTTGGCGGGAGCTGAAACAGTAAGCAGTGCCTAGGGTTCCATTGCACATTAGTTCTCCCCTGTACATAGCGTTGTTGTAATGTATCCTTGTTGCACATAAATGCCAGTAACTGTAAAATGTCCCTTTGTGAGATGGGCCAACACAGTTTGGTATGTATGCCTGTTGTAATAAGATCATTGTAGCTACAGGTCAGTCTGTGTGTACTATTCCTGAAAGCCTGCAGCATGAACTAAAAAGATGGATAGAAGTGGTGGCAGTGACAGGGTGATACTTAGACTGAAAGTGCCCAGGGGGCCTCCAACTTGACATTTGCTGGGGGCCCCCAAAATGCTTACACTGGCCCTGAATATAGGTAAGGGAGGAGCTTGGAGCTCGGAGCTGATGCTTGAAAAGTTTTGCCGGCTCAGATCCGAATTGGATCCATATACCCATATGTGCAGAAGAATGAAGTCTACTACTCAGATGGAACGTTATGGTAAGAACATAACTTATTTTTTTCTTTAATGGGTTTCAAGTAATTTTCACTACCCATTGCTTAAATTCCTCTCTTAACAGGTAGGAAAGAGCCAGTGTCTCACTTTTACTTCATTACCCTGCATTTTTAATCTTAGTTTTTATTGGTGTATGATCAGAAGTATTTATTGGATGTCTGTTGAAGATTTCAATTAAATGCAAATGTTCTGTGAAATATAATTTTTATCTAGTCTATCCCAGTTATTATACCTTTACATACATAAAAATATTTCCAGCACGAGCATTAATGCCCTTTAACCTTGCCAATATACCAAAGCACTTGTTCCCATAATACGTGTCCAGGCTGTTCTTAAAAATGTCTAAACTAGTACTTGCTTTAATGTAATTTGGTAGTCTGTTCCATGCATCAGCTATTATGTCAGAGAACCAATTAGTACACTTTTCATTCCTATAGAATACATAGGTTATCTGATATTTCTCTAGTACTTTTTGATAACCCCAAACATTACCAAAGGTAGTTATCCCTAAATGCCCTGTATACCTGAATAAGATCTCTGTAAGACACTGTACAAGTTCAAATATTTTAGTCTTTCATAACTTAGATTTTCACATTCATAGATGCCCTTACTATATTTCCGTTGTACTCTTTCCAGTTTATTCATGCTTTTTTTCCTATAGGATTTCCATATTGTTATGTCATACTCAAGTTTGGGTCTAATGTAACTAACAAACAATAACTTCATTATGATTGATTTCCTAGACTTTATAAATCTTTTTATACAGCCTATAGTTCGATAACCGTCATTAACCAATTGCTTGATATGATTGGAAAAACTCAAAGCTGAATCTACCCATATACCCAGCTCCTTAAATGAGTCTACACTTTCAATCACTTTGTGCTGTATTAAATATTCACCTTTCAGTTTGTCTCCCAAATTTCATATTCTTTGTTTTTGATGTATTTGTATTTGATGTATTGGGTGGCGCAGTGGTGCAGTGGTTAACGTTGTCGCCTCACAGCAAGAGGTTCTGCGGTTCGATTCCCAGCTGGGGTGCCTTCTGTGTGGAGTTTGCATGTTCTCCCTGTGTTTGCATGGGTTTCCTCCGGTTTCCTCCCACATTCCAAAGACATGCATCTGGAGCATTTCTCCCCGGGCCTCCGCTGAAAACAGGCTCTGTGGAACCTAGTCGGACTTTCCCGGTCAACAAATGTTAAATAAATAAATAAATATTTATCAACATATTCTCCTGTGCCCAAATGGTCAATTTAGTCAAGTTATTTTGAAGACGTGCCTTATCTGTAACACTTGTAATCAGTTTACCGAATTTCAGGTTGCCAGCATATAGACTGTAGAACACCTCAGATGAAAAAGGAAGGTCTGAAAGATACAATCTAAACAAGTAAGGGCCTAGGACAGAGCCCTGTGGGACACCCTGACTGTAACCAAGGATTTTACCTGTCCAGTTGGTGTATGATACTTGCCATGTCTTATTTGTAAATCATGCCGCTATCTATCTTATCAAGAGTACATTAATTTATTGATCAGTGTTTTGTGTATGACCCTGTCAAATGTTGAAGTTAAATCTATATAAATTACATCACAGCACAAGTTTTCATTCATAGCTGTTATATTGTTATAGAACATCATGATGTTGTTCGCGTTTCACTGTTGCAGTCATCACACTTGGGTTATCTGCCTGCAGATAGCCCTCAGTGGGCACGAAATACCAGAGACTTAGTATTTCAGTGTCGGTTGCTGTCACTTCAGGACTGACATCAGGTCGTCAGGGGGTATAAAAACAGGCAGCTGACGCCATTACATCAGTCTTTCTTGCCGAGGAGCCCGAAGCAGAAGCAGTTCGCACAAGTGCTGGTCGGCCACTACCTGAGTTTTTGTTTCCGAATTGAACGATCCTGAAGTCTTCTAAAACCAAGTACCCCATTGGGGATCCTTTTTTCTAGCTCTAGCCGATGTCAGAAAAAGTTAACAATTGTCTCACCTGTGGAAAGCAAATACCACACCGAGATTTCCATTCTTACTGCATCACCTGTTTAGGTCCAGACCACGACGTACCTCGCTGTCAATTTTGTACTTTGTTCAACGCCTAACCTATTCATCGTCGGGCCCATATTGTAGCTAAATACTTTCGTTCTCTATCTCTGTATTCCGAAATGTCTTCGGTAAGGCATCCGTCTACCGATCTTCCGAAAAAAAATAAGGATAAAGACAAGAGGCAGACCATACAGGTCCAAAACTGCCAATGATGCTTCCATTAAGCTAGTAGCCAATTCGCCGGTACTCAGTGAAGCGCTTTGGCACCCCCTGATGCCCGCTTTGATGGATTCGCATGCCGTTAACTGAGACCTGTTCGGAGTCCGGTATGCCGTGAGACTCTTCTTTGACTACGGAACCTGCAGATGTCTCTACCTTGGATGGATCCATAGTTGCTGTGCAGGCACAAGCTTCCGAGGAAGTTCTTTGCATTACCAATATTCGACACAAACCAACTTCTTTTGCATCATCAGTTTTTTCTAAAACTACCGAGTTTCTAAGGTCAAGAGTACAAGCTACGACTAAAAATCCGACGACCCCAATGCAAGCACCTGCTTCCTTGTCACAATCTCAAATTCTTAAAATGGCAGAAGACCTGATCATGCTGATTAGGGGAAGCCAGCCTTCCCCTGCTAAGAGAAAGAAACCTGTCCCCAGCAACTTTAACTGACCAAGAGTCCGACAACTCTGAGGTTTCTGAATATGAAAACATGCCTTTATCTGCCTATGAGGATTCAGATGCAGAGGAATCTATTCCTTCTGTTTCCCCTCCAGAGGATTTTTCTTTTAGTGAAACCCTGCATACTTTGAGAGAGCATTTCCACTGGGAATGACAGGATTATCCCCAGTCCAAAAAGAGACTCGGGGAATTTTTAGATTTACCACAGCACAGACCCTTAGCTATCCCTTCTGTTGTGGATGATGTCTTTACGGTATCCAGTCTAACTCCTGATACTTTACCCCCTGCTCCAAGGAAACCAGACAGGTACTATAGAGTCCTTGACTCTCAAAAATCCTACTGCTGACCCAGAGATAATCTCCCAAAGGCCTAAAGGAATAAAAGCAACTGCAGCTAAGAATCCCACCTCTTCGGACAGGGATTCCCAAGCTTTAGACAGATTGGGTAAAAAAGTATACACTTTTGCAACCCTTGCCATTAGAGCATTGAAATGGCCAGTTCCACATATACCAGCAACATACTATGGAACTTCTTAAGCAAAAATCATCCACCTTTTCTGACTGTGCAGAAAACAAAGAATTACAGGAGCTTATGCATTCTGCAAGCCAAGTCGGCAAGCATACCCTGCAATGTGGGTTTGATGCCCTAGAAACATCTTGCACGGCAGCAGTCACAAGTTCTGTACCAGAAAGCATGCTTGGCTTAAGGAGCAGACCGTGCCAGACCATGTCAAATCAAAATTACTTGGTGCTCCTTTGAACAAGGACAATCTGTTTAACACCAAAGCAGAAGAGGTTTTAAAAAAAAATGGAAGAAAAGGCCAAATCTATGGAGACAAAGATTTTTTTGCAAGTGCAGCCTCCAGGATTCAGAAGGCATTGCCCCTCGAAACATTGGTCCTTTCCAGCCCCCTCAAGGCCATCTCAAGCTAGACCCAGGGAAAACAGATTACAGTCTCAGGGTATGCAGAGATACAATCAATGGAGTACCTCCACTTCTAAAGCAGGGAGTGCTAAGCCACCCCCTTACAGAAATAATTCACAATGACTTCTCAACTCCAATCATCACCTTTGCTCAATTGCTCATGCCCCTGGGAGGAAAACGTGCCCACCATGCAAAAAACTGGACCTCCATCACCAACAACCGATGTGTCCTCAACATAGTATCACACGGGTACAAATTTTATTTCCACACGCTGCCAACTCCAAAAGGGTTCCCAGACCTTCCTCCAAACCCACGGGCAGAAGCACAAAACCAAGTTCAGGCCCTGCTGTCCATAAGGGCAAATCAGCGTGTTCCTGCAGAACAGATAGGTCAAGTTTTATTTCAGACTTTTCCTGGTACCCAGAAAAGAGGTCACCTGGCACCCAATCTTATATCTATCCATTCTAAACACCTTCTCGGTGGTACCAAAAATCAAAATGCTCACCGTATAGTAACTTCTACCTATGCTGTCCAAAGATGCCTGATTCTCCACCCTCGACCTAAAGGAAGCCTGTCTGCACATCCCTATCAGGGACTCGTGCAGGAAATGTCTATGATGTTTTTCGTGTTTCACTGTTGCATTCATTACATTTGGGTAATCTGCTGGCAGGTTGCCCTCAGTCGGCCTGAATAACAAAGTCTTGGTTCCTGTGTCGGTTGCTGTCTCCTCTTCCATGACGTCAGGTCGTCAGGGGTATAAAACATGCAGCCGATGCCATTTTATTCAGTCTTTCATGTCGCGCGGTGCCCGAAGCAGAAGCAGTTTGCAAGTGCCGGTCGGTCGACTCCTGAAATTTTCGCATTCAAGTTTCAGAACCGAAGTCTTCAAACTAAAGCTAAGAACCCCGGTGGGGAAACTTTTTCTTGCTCCTTACCGATGTCAGTAAAAGTTAATAATTGCATTACTTGTGGGAAGCAAATGCCTCATAAGGACTTTCATTTGTACTGTATTCCTTACCTAGGCCCAGATCACAACGTGCCTTGCTATCGGTTTTGTGCTAGATTTAACCGACGCACTATTAAGCGTCGGTATATTTTTGCTTCTAAATATTTTGGTTCAAGATTTAATTATCCTGAAATATCGTCTGTTAGCAATCCGACTACCGGAGTTCACAAAAAACACAAAGAAAAAGACACAGACAGACCGTCGAGGTCCAAAACCGATGACGAAGCTTCTCCTAAGCCAGTCACTGGTTCGCCGGTACTCAGTGAGGCGCTTTCGCAGCCCCTGGATACCTGCTACTTTTGAGTCGCAGGCCTCTACCGAGACCCATTCGGAGTCCGGTATGCCGCTGTTGCAAGATTCTCAGAGTATTGAACCAGTGGATGTCTCTCCCTTGGATGGGTCCGGAGCCGCTGAGCAGGCATCAGCTTCTGAGGGTGTTCTCAGGCCTCAACATTTTTATATTAAACCGACGTCAGCCTCAAAAACAAGGTCAAAAACATCTTCTGTGTCTAAAAAACTGACGCATGAGCCACGTGTTCAGGCTCCCTTGCCTAAAAAACAGATGATCAAGATGGCTGAGGATTTAATTACCTTGATCAGGGGTTCCCAACCCCCCCCTGCTAAGAGGCCTAGGTAAGGCACTGATTATGAATATTCAGATCAGGTTTCCATTTCTTCTGATTCCTCTTCTGATCAGGAATTTTGTATTCCACCCTATGAGGATTTTTATGCAGAGGAATCCATCCCATCTGCATCTCCTCCTGAGGATTACTTTTTTGGAGAGACTTTCCATACTTTAAGGGAACAGTTTCACTGGGAGAGTCAGGACTTCTCTGAATCAAAAAAGAGGCTTAGGGATTTCCTTCTTCTTCCTCAGCATAGGCCTTTGGCAATATCTCCTGTATTAGACATTGTTGATGATGTGTTCTCGGAATCAAGCATGGCTCCTGATTCCCTGCCTCCGGCTCCTAGTAAGCCAGACAGATATTGCAGGGTTCCTGACTCCCACAAATTTCTATTCAAAAATCCTGCTGCTGATCCTGAGGCTATTTCTCAGGGTTCCAAGGGTGTAAAGGTCTCTACAGCCAAAAATCCTACACCCTCTGACAGGGATTCCAGGGCGCTGGATAGATGGGGAAAGAAGGTTTATACATCTGCAAGCTTGGCAATCAGGGCCGTAAACTGCCAGTTTCATATGCTTAAATATCAACAACATGTTATGGGCTTACTGAAACAGAAAATGAAGTTGATTTCTGATTGTGTGGAAAATAGTTACAGGAATTATTGCATTCAGCAGAATAGGTTGCAAAGCATGCTTTGCAATGTTGTTTTGATTCCTTGGAAGGATCTGTGATTAGAAGGCATGCCTGGCTCAAGGAGCAAAATCTGCCTGATCATGTTAAAGCTAAATTGTTGGATGCCCTTTTGCAGCATGATACTCTGGTAATAAGGCAGAAGAGGTTTTAAAGAAAATGGAAGACAAAGCTAAATCTATGCAAACTGTAAAAGATTTCTTGCAAGTGCAGCCACCCAGGTTCAGTAGACACTGGCCTACTAATTGGTCCTTTCCTGTGTCCAACAGAGCTACTCAAGGCAAATCCCGGCACTCAAAAGGCTCCAGATACCAAGCACAGGGTTCTTACAGGTCAAAGCAATGGGGTGCCTCCACCTCCAAAACTGGAGGAAACGAAGCACAACCCTACCGTAAGCACTCTCAATGACTTTCCTCTACCATCACCAAGCACTTACCCTTTGACAGCCCCCTTGGAGGGAAAACTAGCACTTCACGCTCAGAATTGGCAGTTAATTACCCAGGACAAGTGGGTATTAAACATAATATCCCAAGTACCGATTTCATTTCCATACTTTGCCATTTCCAAACGGATGGCCGGATCTGCCACAAACCCAGTGGGCAGAGGCCCAGAAACAATTCATGTTCCTCATGGATATGGGGGCTATTCAGCCGGTACCAGAAAAGGAAAAAGGACAAGGTTTTTATTCAAGACTTTTCCTGGTACCCAGAAAAGACAATTCATGGCTTCCAATACCAGACTTATCGATTTTGAGCACGTTCCTGGACATTCCAAAATTCAAAATGTTGACTTTACAACAGCTACTTCCTATGCTAGGCAGGAATGCTTGGTTAGTAAATATAGACATAAAGAGGCATACCTGCATATCCCAATAAGGGAATCCTGCAGAAGATACCTCCGCTTCAAAGCAGGTTTTTTGCATTACCAAATGTTCATCGTGCATACAGCTGCAGTCATAACAGATGGATTCTCCTACCGTCAGGCGGGTCCTCGGTCGGCCGAATTCCAAAGTCTAGGTCCGGCGTCGGTTGTCATCACTTCCTCCCTGAAGTCAGTGCGACAGGGGTATAAAAGAACCAGCCGACGCCATTTTCTTCAGTCTTTTTTGCCGCGCGGTGCCGGAAGCAGAAGCAGTTCGCAAGTGCTGGTCGGCCAGCTCCTGAGATTACAAAAAATTTGGAACCAAAGTCTTCTTAAAAGCTAAGTACCCGTTGAAACTTTTCTTGCCTCAGACCGATGTCAGACAAAGTTAATAATTGTATTTCTTGTGGGAAGCAAATACCGCATAAGGATTTCCATTCCCTCTATATACCTTGTTTAGGCCCAGACCACGACGTCTCGGTCTGTCGCTTTTGTGCTACATTCAACAAACGCACTATTAAGCATTGGGTGGAGTTCGCCCAGCATTATTTTGGGAAAGCATTTAACTATACTATGTCGTCAGATACTCCGACTCCGGTTTTGTCTAAAAAAACCCAAAGACAAGGACCGACACTCTAGGTCCGTGGCCTCTACCGACACCACGCCAAAGCCGACTACACGTGGTCCGGTTCTCAGCGAGGCCTCGCAGCCCTGATTACCGACGACACATCTTTGGCGGTGTCTCCTGTACCCGAGGTCGCAGGCTCCTCGGCCCACACCCTGACTACAGATACCGAAGCCACGCTTGGCATTGAAACACAGAATGTGGACAGGTCCACCTCCACTCAAGGTGTCTTCAGACCTTCCTCTTCTTTCTCCATCAAGGCTTTCACCAATTCTAAAGCTACCATGCACCCTAAGAGACCAGCTACACAGGGCCCATCTCCAGGCCCCATGCCTAAGAAACAGATGCTTAAAATGGCTGAGGATTTAATTACTCTAATCAGAGGTTCTCAGCCACCTCCAGACAAAAGACCCAGAGTGGAGGAAGATTTCCCCCTCCTGTGATCAGGGCTCCATTATTTCAGAGCACTCTGATTATCAGGAACAGTCTTACTCTCCTTTTGAAGACTCTGATGCAGAGGAATCTATTCCTTCTGTATCCCCCCCTGAGAATTACTCATTTGGTGAAACTCTGCATACCTTAAGGGAACACTTCCACTGGGAAGGTCAGGATTATTCAGATTCCAAGAAAAGGCTCAGGGAATTTCTTTTGTTACCCCAGCACAGGCCTCTGGCTATACCTCCTGTCCTGGACATCCTAGATGATGTTTACTTGGAGGCCTGCCTTAACCCGGACTCTCTCTCTCCAGCTCCAGTTAAGCCTGACGGGTACTACAGGGTTCCTGACTCACACCAATTTCTATACAAAAGCCATGCTGCTGACCTAGAAACCATCTCAAAGGGGCCCAAGGGAGTTAAGGCCTCCATTTCCAGAACCCATTGCCTTCCGAGAGAGATTCCAGATCCTTAGAAAGGTGGGGAAAAAAGGTATATACCTCGGCTACCTTATCCATGAGGGCCTTAAACTGTCAGTTCCATATGCTAAAGTACCAACAGTTTCTGTTATCTCAACTGAAAAGTAAAATGTCGCAACCTGAACAACCAGACATGAAGGAGTTGCAGGATTTGATGCATAGTGCAGAACAAGTGGGTAAACATACCTTACAATGTGGTTTTGCTGCTCTAGAGGCCTCATGTAGAGCTGCTGTTACAGGCTCAGTCATACGTAGGCATGCCTGGCTCAAGGAACAAGCCTTGCCTGATCATGTCAAAGCTAAATTACTAGACTCCCCTCTTCAAAAGGATGTACTATTTGGGGCAAATGCTGAGGAAGTATTACGGAAAATGGAGGAAGAGGCTAAATCAATGCAAACTGTGAAAGAATTTCTGCAGGTTCAACCCCCACGTTTTAGTAGAAATTGGCCTTCCAAAAACTGGTCCTTTCCTGCCACAGACAGATCCCAAAGAGGCAGATACAGGCGCCCGAGGGGCAGAGGACAAACACAAGGCTCGTACAGAGGCAGACAATGGCAAGCTCCTACACAAAGAGGTGGTGAGGACAACTCGCAATCTTTCAGAAAGCAAAACCAATGATTTTCCCCTTTGCATGCCAACCAGGTCTCAAATGGCAGCACCCTTAGGAGGAAAGCTGGCACTTTTCTCAAAAAATTGGCATATTGTCACAAAGGAAAAATGGATCCTGAACATTATAAACAGAGGCTACAAATTCCATTTTCATACCCTTCCAAAAATGAAAGGCATGCCAAACCTGCCACACAATCAAAGGGCAGAGGCACAAAAGCAAATTTCAGATCTTATAAACATGAAAGCTATTCAAGAGGTACCTACACACGAACAAGGTCTAGGTTTTTATTCCAGGCTATTTCTGGTGCCAAGGAAGGGCAAAGATTGGAGACCTATTTTGGATCATTTCATCCTAAACACATTCCTACTCGTACCAAAATTCAAGATGCTCACTCTACAGCAACTTCTTCCCATGCTGGGCAAGGAGTCTTGGCTGGTAACATTGGACCTCAAGGAGGCATACCTGTATGTCCCAATCAGACAGAATTGCAGAAGATACCTCAGATTTCTTGCAGGTTCAATACATTATCAATTCTCTGCATTGCCCTTTGGTTTATCTACTGCGCCCAGAGTATTCACGAAATGCCTGGTATCAGTAATTGCCTACTGCAGACTTCAAGGGATACAAATATACCCTTATTTGGACGACTGCCTGATCCAAGCGGACAGCAAGCACATTCTTCTGAAACATCTGGCTTATGTAATAATGTTATTAAACTCTCTAGGATACACAGTCAACAAAGAGAAATCAAGACTAATTCCCTCTCGGAAGATAATTTTCCTGGGTGCCAATTTGGACACAAACACCCAGATGGCCTACCTCACGCCAGAGAAGCAGGGGCAACTAATTCAATATTTCAGAACACTGGCAAATTGCACCAGGCTGACTGCAAGGAAAATCCTGCAGGCTCTGGGATTCATGGCATCTTGCATCTTACTAATCCCATGTGCAAAGCTGCATATGAGAAAACTACAATGGTACCTAAAAACATATGGTCTCAACACAGCCACAGTTTGGAAACAATGATACCACTAATTCCATGTCTGCAAAAGGAATTTCTGTGGTGGGCTCAAGCATGCCAAACAAACACAGGTCTTCCATTCAGCAAGCCTCAAGCAAATCAAGTCATCACAACAGGCGCCTCGGACTACGCCTGGGGCACATGACAGACCGGTGCATTCAGGGCAAATGGACCCAAAAGAAAAGCACCTTCACATCAATCAAAAAGAAATGCTAGCAGTGATAAATGCTATTACAGCCTTCAAGGACCTTCTACAACCAGGTCAGCTATTGATAAGAACAGACAACACCACAGTTATGTGGTACATAAACAAGCAGGGAGGAACACATTCTTATCCCCTATGCAGACTGGCCATGTCACTTTGGAACATGGCCATGGACTTACAAATGGAGCTACAAGAACAGTACTTGCCAGGCAAGGAAAACACGCTGGCAGACAACCTAAGCAGAAGTATGACAAATCCACATGAATGGAAGTTGCATCCAAAAGTTTTTACAGAAATAATCCAAGAATGGGGAAGGCCAGACATAGATCTCTTTGCCTCCCACAAAAATCATCAATTGACAAAATTCTGCTCAAGGATCTTCCATCCAAAGGCCTGGAGAGTGGACGCTCTCTCTTTCAGTTGGACATCAGTGACAGTTTATGCCTTCCCACCTCTTCCTCTGCTGCCCAAAGTCCTATTGAAGACCAGAGCAGACAGACCAAAGATGATCCTCATTGCTCCGGACTGGCCAAGGCAACACTGGTACCCACTACTAAGGAGCCTGACGCATTCCCCACCATGGACCCTGCCTCTAATGCCTCTTCTTCTGACTCAGCACAGCTTCAAAACTCTTCACAGTCAGCTGAAGACACTCAATCTAGCCGCATGGAAGAGTCCTTAGCATCACAGCAGGCCCTGCTCTCCGAGGAGGCGCAGGATGTCAATGTCCTTCAAGACTGCAACTGCAGTCATAACATGTGGGGTTGTCCTGCCTCAGGCAGCCCTCGGTCGACCGGATTCCAAAGTCTGGGTCCGACGTCGGCTGATGTCGCATTTCTCTCCGACGTCAGAGCGGCTGGAGTACATAAGCATCAGCCGATGCCATTTTCTCCAGTCTTTCTTGCCGCGCGGTGCCCGAAGCAGAAGCAGTTCGCAAGTGCCGGTCGGTCAGCTCCTGTATTCTACGATACCGAAGACATCAAAAAAGCTAAGTACCCCGTTGGGGACCTTTTCTTGCCTCAGCCGATGTCAGAAATTACTGAAAAAGTTAACAATTGTCTTTTTTGTGGTAAACAAATACCTCATAAGGATTTCCACTCTTACTGCCTCCTTTGCCTGGGCCCAGACCACGACGTCTCGGCCTGTGTAGCCTGTGCTCGCTTCAACAAGCGCACTCTCAGGCGCCGGGCGGAGTTCGCTGAAGAATTTTTCGGCGATAATTTTGCTTACACCATGCCGTCGGATCTTCCGACATTGCAAACTCCCAAAAAGCGAAAAGACCGGGACCGACATCCTCAGCCCGCGTCTACCACCGACTCCACGCCAAAACCTAGCGCGAGTGCTCCGGTTCCCTCTGAGATGGTCTCTCCACCGCTCCGAACCGAAGACACCGCATTACCGACGACTCCGATTCCAGACATTACTCCGACGCCAGTTATAGATTTTCCTCCGGATACGAAACCGAGGAAATGCCGAGACCATTGCTGTAGACAAGGTCACTCCTGCACGTGGAGCTGCCAGGCCTCCTATGGCCATGTCTATTAAGGCCTACACTAGGGCTAAGGCAGCCAGCAAAACAAAGCATATTACTTCTAAATCCTTACCTCAGTCGACTCCGGAGACACAAATTATGTCCATGGCTGCTGATTTAATTTCCATGATTAGAGGTTCACAGGCCCATCCTGAGAGAGCATCCCAGCCTCCTCCTGATAAAAGGCCCCGGGTTGAACCCTCTGACCCTACTCCTTCAGATGAAGATTCTGAGGGCTCTGTCCTCTCTGATAGCCAGGAAGAGCTCTTCCAGACCTATGAGGACTCGGATGCAGAAGATTCCATCCCTTCGGCCTCCCCTCCTGAGGATATTTCTTTTGGGAAGTTCTGCACACCATGAGGGAACATTTCAAGTGGCAAGGTCAGGAATATTCTGATTCTAGGAAACGCCTGAGGACTTTCCTTAAGAAGCCTCAGCACAGGCCCTTAGCTATTCCTCCTGTACTTGATGTTCTGGATGATTTGTATTCCGACTCTAGTGCTACCCCTGATTCTCTTCCTCCTGCTCCAGCCAAGCCAGACAGGTATTACAGGGTCCCAGAAACTCATTCCCATTTATTCAGGGCCCATACTGCTGATTTGGAAACTATTTCACAGGGGCCTAAAGGAGTTTCAGCCTCCACCTCAAAAAAATCCTTTGCCCTCCAACAGGGAAGCGAGGTCATTAGAGAGATGGGGCAAATGGTTTACACATCCACTACCTTATCTATGAGAGCTTTAAATTGCCTTTTCATATGTTACAATATCAGGATTATCTCTTAGAAGATTTACAAAAAATATTAGCTTCTCCTGATCCTTTAGACAGGAAGACTTTGCAGGAAGCTGTACATAACACTCAGCAAGTAAGCAATCACTTCCTGCAGTGTGGATATGATGCACTGGAAGCTTCATGTAGGGCAGCTATGACAGGGGCAGTGATTCGTAGACATGCTTGGTTAAAACATCAACCTCTACCAGATCATGTAAAAGCAAAACTTCTGGATGCACCTTTGGAAAAGAACAAGCTTTTTGGTGCAAATGCTAAGGATGAGTTAAAGACCATCGAAGAAAAAGCAAAATCAGTTCAGACTGTGAAAGATTTCCTCCAGGTTCAACCCCCCCAGATTCAGTAGGAATTGGCCCTCAAAAAACTGGTCCTTTCCTAATCCAGAAAAGTTTCAAAGGGGTAATAACAGACGTGGCCGAGGAAGAGGCCAATACAGAGGCCCTTACAGGGGACGACAATGGCAGCCATGAAGCCAAAGAAGTGACGCAGGGGTTCCACCTGCCCAACAACCACAAACTCGATGACTTTCCTCTACTACCGCCTACCAGGGAACAACTGGAAGCTCCCTTGGGCGGGAAATTATCTCTGTTTGCAGAAAACTGGCACAGACTGACAAAGGACAAATGGATTTTGGACATTATAGACCGAGGGTACAGGTTTCATTTTCATACCTTACCAAGAAAACAAGGCATGCCAAACCTACCACAAAATCAGAGGGCAGAGGCTATCAAGCAAATCACTCTGCTGACTCGAATGAAAGCAATAGAAAGAGTTCCACAACAAGAACAAGACCAGGGGTTTTACTCAAGACTGTTCCTTGTTCCAAGAAAAGAATCTCAATGGAGACCAATACTGGACTTGTCCGCATTAAACACCTTTCTCATAGTAGCAAAGTTCAAAATGCTGACTCTAGAGCAACTCCTTCCCATGCTGGGCAAGGAGTCGTGGCTGATTGCTCTGGACCTCAAGGAGGCATACCTGCATGTCCCTATCAGACACAGCTGCAGAAGATACCTCAGATTTCTTGCAGGGCCAGAGCATTATCAATTCTCAGCATTGCCATTTGGCTTATCTACTGCGCCCAGAGTATTTACAAAATGCCTGGCTTCAGTAATTGCTCATTGCAGGCTCCAGGGTATACAAATTTACCCGTACCTGGACGACTGCCTCATACAAGCGGACGACAAATTGATGTTGACAAAAACCTGGATTATGTCATACGATTACTTCAAGCTCTGGGATACACAGTCAACTTCCAAAAGTCAAGACTGCAGCCATCCCAGCAAATAATCTTCTTAGGAGCCAAACTAGACACAGCCTCTCAGATGGCTTACCTGACAGAAGACAAGCAAGAGAAGTTAACTCATTACTTCAAAGGTTTAGCAAAACTCACCCAGATGACTGCAAGGAGATTCCTACAGGCCCTGGGTTACATGGCATCCTGCATTCTACTGGTTCCATTAGCAAAACTACACATGAGAAAGCTTCAATGGTACCTGAAAGCATTTGGTCTCAACACAGCAACAACTTGGAGACAATCATACCACTCATTCCATGCCTACAAAAGGAATTCCTATGGTGGGCCTCGGTGAGCCAGGAAAACACAGGTATGTCATTCAAAACCACAGATAACACAGACCATGACTACAGACGCCTCAGACCTTGGATGGGGGCGCACATGTAAGGCAGGTGTATACAAGGACAATGGTCTCCAAAGGAAACACATCTGCATATAAACCAAAAGGAAATGCTGGCAGTAATGCATGCCATCGAGGCTTTTCAACACCAACTCCAGCAAGGCCATTTAATGATACGGACAGACAACACCACTGTGATGTGGTACATAAACAAGCAGGGGCACCCACTCTTACCCCTTTGCAGACTGACAATGCAGCTTTGGGAGAAATCACTGAGCCTAAACATCCAGTTACAATCACAGTTTGTTCCAGGAAAAGACAATGTGTTGGCGGACAGCCTAAGCAGGAATTTCACAGATCCACACGAGTGGAGGTTACATCCGAAGGCCTTCAGACAACTCACTTGACATGGGGCAAGCCAGAAGTGGACCTATTTGCCTCTCACCTCAACCATCTTCTACCAAAATTTTGCACAAGGACATACCATCCAAAAGCTTGGAAAATAGATGCCCTCTCATTCAACTGGAACTCCCTAGCAATCTATGCATTCCCACCTCTGCCACTGATGACCTCAGTATTACTAAAGATCAAAGCAGAGAAGCCCAAGGGAATCATAATAGCTCCGGATTGGCCAAGACAACACTGGTACCCACTACTACGGAGCATATGTCACACCAGGAGGTCGGCCCTCCCCCAGTGGCCTCTACTTTTGACTCAACACAATTTCGAAACACTGCATCCAAATCTTCAGACACTGCAACTAACAGCCTGGGAGATCCCATAAATAACTTCAGCTTGTCTCTGTCCAAGGAAGTTCAGCGGATACTAACAGAGGCTCGAAGACCATCCACCAGAAAGGTTTACTTAGCAAAGTGGAAAAGATTCAGCAATTGGAATACCAGCAAGGGACATGATGCATCATTGTTGAACATCCCACTCATCTTGGAATATTTGGCAGATATGTTAAAGAACGGCCTCTCATATTCTTCCATAAAGATACATGCATCTGCTATTTCAGCTAGATACAACACTGATCCTCCTGTTTTCTCTCACCCCTTACTAAGACAATTCCTCAGGGGAATCAAGAACATTAAGCCACCAAGAAAGGCCCCAGTGCCAGCCTGGGACCTCAATTTTGTCTTAGAAAAACTGACTCTACCTCCATTTGAGCCAGCAGCTTCAGTTGACTTGCAATTTCTCTCATGGAAGACAGCTTTCCTGTTGGCAATTACCTCAGCAAGAAGGGTTTCGGAGCTACAGGCCCTAATGGCAATACCACCCATTATTATTTTTCATAGAGACAGGGTTTCATTAAGGACCAACCCTACTTTTATGCCAAAGGTGGTATCTAGGGTTTCTTTAAATCAAGCCATTCATCTGCCTGCTTTCTTCCCCAATCCTGAGAATAAGGGGAAAGACTGTTGCATACCTTGGACATTCACAGACAACCGATACTACCTGGACAGAACCAAGGCCAGTAGGAAGTCTGAACAACTTTTGTAGCTTACGCCCCTGCAGTCCAAGGAAAAGCAATTTCAAAACAGACTATTTCTAAATGGATTGGACATTGCATCAGATTCTGTTATTCCTTTCATGGAAAGACTATTCCAGCCAATGTCAGACCACATTCCACCAGAGCTACAGCCACCTCTACAGCATTCTTAAGAGGGGTGCCTACCAAGGACATTCTAGAAGCTGCTACATGGAGCTCCGTGCATACATTCTCCAAACACTACAATCTCTCTCTATACTCCAGATCCAGAGCAGGCTTTGCTTCGGCAGTCCTGCAGGGCTTGATTGCCACACCATCTCTTTCCTAGAGCATACCTCCTCCCCCAGCTAAGCTATGGTATTCTACCCACATGTTATGACTGCAGTTGCATTCTTGAAGGACATAGTACAGTTTTGTACCTACCATAAATGTAGATGTCCAATAGACATGCAACTGCAGTCGGATTCCCCCCCCCCCTCCATACCCCTCTATGCCTAGGGTCCACTCCTATCCCTGTTACTCTTAGCTGGGGATATCTGTTATGGTGTATTTGTTTTATTGCTCATTTATTTGTTTGGAATCCTGTTTTTGTCTTCCAATTTGATTACAGCCTTCCTTGGAGGGCACCTGGCATCTGGGGCAAGAAACACTGAAGAAAATGGCGTCGGCTGATGCTTATGTACTCCAGCCGCTCTGACGTCGGAGAGAAATGTGACATCAGCTGACGTCGGACCCAGACTTTGGAATCCGGCCGACCGAGGACTGCCTGAGGCAGGACAACCCCACATGTTATGACTGCAGTTGCATGTCTATCGGACATCTACATTTATGGTAGGTACAAAACTGTACTTTTTGGAGGCCAGAAGGCCATCAACTAGAAAAGCTTACTCTGCAAAATGGAAACGTTTTTGTGTTTGGAATGAGAAAAAGGGCCAGTGCCCTGGAAAACTGAATTTACCTCAAATACTACAATATTTGGCCAAACTGCTAAGCAGTGGACTTTCGTTCTCCTCCATCAAAATCCATGCCTCAGCCATTTCTGCAGAATACAACACTGATCCACCTTTATTCTCTCACCCTCTATTAAGACAGTTCCTCAGAGGGGCTAAGAATTTAAGAGGATCTTAATTTCATTCTGGAAAAACTGACTTTGCCCCCTTTTGAACCAGCTGCCTCATCAGATTTACAATATTTGTCCTGGAAAACAGCTTTCCTTCTGGCTATCACTTCAGCTCGTAGAGTTTCAGAACTACAGGCTGTTAGGGCTGTCCAGCCTATCATCATCTTCCATCAGGACAGAGTTTCATTACGTACCAACCCGTCCTTTATGCCTAAAGTGGTATCCAGGGTAGCTTTAAATCAGGCCATACATTTACCTACTTTTTATCCTAATCCTCAAAACAAAGGGGAGAGATTACTGCATTCCTTGGACATCCACAGACAACTGTGTTATTATTTGGAGAGAACAAAGCCTTTCAGAAAATCAGAACAGCTTTTTGTGGCCTATGCGGTAGGAGCTCAAGGAAAGTCAATATCCAAACAGACAATCTCAAAATGGATAGCCCACTGCATACGCTTTTGCTATTCCTTTCATGGCAAAACTGTACCTACAGGCATTAGAACTCATTCCACCAGGGCCACAACCACCTCTGCAGCCTTCCTCAGAGGAGTTCCTACCAAGGATATTTTAGAAGCAGCCACTTGGAGTTCTGTGCATACCTTCTCTAAGCACTACAACCTACCATTATACTCCAAGTCTAGAGCAGGCTTTGCCACTGCAGTCTTGCAGGGCATTTTGGCTCCTCCTAGCTCCACCTAGTGCCTACCACCCCTTTCTTAGCTTTGGGATTCTACCCATCTGTTATGACTGCAGCTGTATGCACGATGAACATAGTACAGTTTTGTACCTACCATAAATGTAGATGTTCGAGTGCTAATACAGCTGCAGTCCAGGTTTCCCTCCCACCTTCCCCACTAGGGGTATTCTTTTATGGTGTATTTGCTTGCAACTACTGTTTTTTGATTATACTGCATTGCATTATTACATTATTTTATGTATTGCCTTCCTTCTGGGGGCACCTGACATCTGGGGCAAGAAAGACTGAAGAAAATGGCGTCGGCTGGTTCTTTTATACCCGTCACACAGACGCCAGGGAGGAAGCGACGACAACTGACGCCGGACCTAGACTTTGGAATTCGGCCGACCGAGGACCCGCCTGACGGCAGGAGAACCCGTCTGTTATGACTGCAGCTGTATTAGCACTCGAACATCTACATTTATGGTAGGTACAAAACAGTACTTTCTCTGCACTGCCCTTTGGCTTATCTACTGCGCCCAGGGTCTTTACAAAGTGCCTGGCACCAGTAATTGCATTCTGCAGACAAAGAAGCATTCAAATTTATCCTCATCTTCATGACTGTCTCATTCAAGCAGAGGACAAGGACACTCTTCTTCAACATCTGACGTTTGTAAAAAGGCTTCTAGCATGCCTAGGGTACACCATAAATGAAAAGAAATCACTGCCGAATCCTACACATATGCACTCTATAAGCACTTACACGAGTGCATGGCTCGTGCTATCCCAAACAGAACCAAGACGCTATCCTCCAAAAAAAGGAAGCCAATCTGGTGGTCCCCTGCCATAAATAAACTGTACAACAGAAGGAAGAAACTGTTGCAAAAGAGAGTAAAATCCCATGAGTGGAGGAGCTCCCTGGTCAGCCTCAGTAAGAAGCTGAGATCCCTTATAAGATCTTCCAAAGCTAGCTACGAAAACAAAATCGCCACTAAATCCAAGGACAACCACAAAGCATTCTATATCTATGTCAAGAATCTAGATGGCAACACCCAGATCTGCTCTGAGTTGCAGCACAAAGGCACGAAAATTACAGAACCAAGTGATATTGCCAACATCCTGGCAGATCCGTTCAGTGCTAACTTTACCCCCCTCTCACCCCCTAAAGGGCCCATATCTATACAGGAAGAATGCAGAGTCCCTGTAATTACAACTATGCAGGTAAAAGCTGCACTCTGTCTCTCTAAAGCCAAAAACACAGCATCCATGGGACTGGACAACATCCCAGGCTGCGTTTTACATGAACTTCAGAACAAACTTGCTCCCCACTTAAGCAACATGTTCAATAATAGCCTCTCATCAGGCTTTGTGCCCACTGAATGGCGCACAGCAACAGTTATCCCACTCCACAAAGGGGAGCCACCACTGATCCTGGGAACTATCGACCAATTAGCCTGATGAGCCTGGTCTGCAAGGTTATGGAACGTATCATCATGGAACTCATAAACAGACATTGGTAACTTCCAAACACTGGATCCCACCCAGTTCGGGTTTGTGAAAGGCAGATCATGCCTCCTGAACCTGAGAGACTTCTTTGAGGCAGTCACCAGTGCCGTGGATGAGGATAAGGTGGTTCACACAGCCTATATTGACCTCGCCAAGGCTTTTGACACCATCCCCCATTCTGGAATTATAGCTAAACTCACTAAACTAGGTATAAATCCCTACGTCACAAGATGGGTTGACAACTGGCTCACTGACAGAACCCACACTGTAAAAGTTGCAGACTCCAAATCTGACCTCAAGGCAGTGACAAGTGGAGTGCCACAGGGTTTCATCCTGGGACCTCTCCTGTTTGGTATCTACTTCTCTGAAGTACAGGCTAACACAGAAGGCCTCTGGCTGATGAAGTTCGCAGATGACTACAAACTAGGAGCCATAGTCAAGTCCCCAAATGATGTGAACATCCTACAGAAGGGCCTCACTGAGACAAATGCCGTTGTGTCAGAGCCATGGCCTCAAGCTCAATGCCAAAAAGTGCAGTGTCATCCCCTTTGGTAAAATCTCTGTACCCATGAACTAGCACATAGGCATCAATCTACTTAACACTGAATGCCTGATAAGAGACCTTGGGACCCACGTGGACAGTAGTCTCTCCTTTGATAGTCACATCGCCACAGTAGTCAGGAAGTCCTTCTACGTGGCACTCCTCTTCATAAAAGGGTTCTCATCCAAGAAAAAAAGAGGTCATTGTTCCCCTCTACTCGTCACTCATTAGACCCATTATAGAGTACAACGCCCCTTTTGGAAAGTACCTCACAAGACATCTGCAGCAGCTGGAAAGGCCACAGAAGTACCTCACAGAGGATTACTGGCCTCAGACAAATGCCCTACACTGACCGACTCAAAAAACTCCAGCTTTACTCCGTAGCATATCGCCTACTCCGAGGTGATCTCTGCCTAACATATAAAGCTATGTCAAACCAAGAGCTGCTGGACATGCTACACCTGAAGAAATCCCAATCCCTCCAAGTTACACGCTCTAGGGACGTAAACCTTGTCACCGCAATAAACAGGACACGCTGGAGGGATAGATTCCTGTCCCAGAGACTTCATATACTCTGGAACAAGGTACCCATTTATGTCAAGCAAAGTTCTTCATTAGCACTCTTGATGAGTGGATGGGAAATAGGAAATACACCCCGGGGATCACTTCTGTGTCTCTACTGGACAGTGGCACAGGAAAATACCTTTCTTGGGTGGCGTAAGCTGTGGTACCTTGCTGGCTAGGCTTACGTAGGCCCTTGGGCTGATAGCCTAGTACCTACCTATGAACTGGTACCCTCTCATAATTACATTCCTGGGTGCAAGCTTGAATACAACTGCCCAGATGGGCTTACCTTACGCCAGACAAACAAAGGCAACTGACAACATACTTCAAACAAATGGCAACAGAAACCCAGTTATCTGCAAGACAAATTCTGCAGGCTTTGGGGTTCATGGCATCCTGCATTCTACTAATTCCATATGTGAGACTGCATATGAGGAAACTTCAATGGTACCTAATGGAGTCAACATTGTCACAGTCTGGAAACAATTATCCCTCTCATTCCCTGCCTACAACAGAAGTTTCTTTGGTGGGCAGAGACATGTCACCAAAACAAGGGACTGTCATTCACTCTACCCCCTGCCATCCAAACCCTAACTATGGATGCATCAGACTGTGCTTGGGGGGTCCACCTGGTGGGGAGATGCATTCAGGGCAAATGAAGCCCAAACCAAATGCATCTGCATATCAACCAGAAAGCGATGCTAGCTGTTCAGAATGCTCTGACAGCCTTCAAGGATTTACTTCATCCAGGACAACTACTGATAAAGACAGACAACACCACAGTTATGTGGTACATAAACAAGCAGGGGGGTACACATTCCTACCCCCTTTGCAGACTAGCAATGGCCTTGTGGAACACAGCCTTGACTTACCAAATACATCTTCAAGCTCAATTCCTACCAGGAAAACAAAATACTCTGGCAGACGACCTAAGCAGAAATCTTATGGACCCGCACAAATGGAAACTGGATCCACAAATCTTCAGCATGTTAACACAGAAATGGGGGAGCCCAGACATAGATCTATTTGCCTCTCCCCAAAATTATCAATTGGACAAATTCTGCACAAGAACTCATCACAAAGAAGCATGGAAAGTGGATGCCCTCTCCTTCAGCTGGAAAAAAAACTCTCAGTCTATGCCTTTCCCCCTCTGCCTCTACTCTCCAAGGTCTTACTAAAAAATCAGACAGGAAAAAACAAAAATGATCTTAGTTGCTCTGGACTGGCCTCACCAGCACTGGTACCCACTTCTAAGGAATATGTCTCAACGTCCTCCATGGTACTAGGCCTCAAATACCTCATCTACTGTCTCAGCAGAACAATCAAATTCTGCACACTTAGCTCCGTACTCTGAATCTTGCAGCATGGCTGATCAATTAATTATTCAAACACCTCTCAGTAAGTCTGTGATGGATGTCATTTTGGAAGCCAGAAGGCCTAGTACTAGAAAATCTTATGCTGATAAATGGAAGAGATTCTGTGCTTAGAACCAAGCACAAGGAACAGACACAGCAAAGCCCAATATTCCTCAGATTTTACAATATTTGACTGAGATGCTTGACAAGGGCCTATCTTTTTCTTCAATAAAAATCCATGCCTCTGCCATCTCGGCTCATTTCAACACAGAGCCTCCCCTCCTCCTTAGAGGAGCCAAAAATTTAAGGCCTCCCAGAAGATCACCAACTCCTGCATGGGACCTCAATTTTGTGCTGGAAAAACTCACCCTGCCTCCTTTTGAACCAGAAGCTACTGCGGATATAACATTTCTATCTTGGAAAACAGCTTTTCTCTTCGCAGTCACTTCAGCAAGAAGGGTTTCAGGACTACAGGCTCTCATGGCAGTGTAGCCTTTTATTACATTTTACCCAGACAGGGTGTCCCTCAGGAACAATCCTTCTTTTATGCCTCAGGTGGTATCCAGTGTGACTCTTAACCAGACCATTCACCTGCCGACATTTTACCCAAATCCGCAGAACAAGGGGGAGCGGATTCTGCATTCATTGGATGTGCACAGACAACTAAGATTCTACTTAAACAGGACCAAATCTCTAAGAAAGTCTGAGCAACTACTGGTAGCATTTGCTGCAGGATCAGTGGGGAAGGCTATATTAAAGCAGACTATTTCTAAAATGGCGTCGGCTGCATGTTTTATACCCCTGATGACCTGACATCATGGAAGAGGAGACAGCAACCGACGCAGGACCCAAGACTTTGTTATTCAGGCCGAATGAGGGCAACCTGCCAGCAGATTACCCAAATGTAAGACTGCAACAGTGAATACACTCTAACATCTACATTTATGGTAAGTGTACACAACTGTACTTTTCAGGGCAGGATCTATGCATTATCAGTTCTCTGCACATCCCTTTGGCTTATCCACTGCTCCCAGAGTCTTCACAAAATGCCTGGCTCTAGCCATTGCTTATTGCAGACAAGAGACAGATTCAAATATACCCTTACTTGGACAACTGCCTGATTCAGGCAGACGGTCAGGAAAAGCTGCTGCTGCAGCACCTGACATTTGTAAAGGACCTTGTAACCTCCCTGGGGTACACTATCAACAAAATGAAATCAAAACTAGTCCCCACTCAAAAGATTGTATTCCTGGGAGCAAGCTTGGACACAGCATTCCAGATGGCATTCCTTACTCCAGAAAAACAGGCCTATCTGACAGGCTACTTCGCTCAGATGGCCACCAGAACCCAGCTATCTGCAAGGAAAATCCTGCAGGCTGTAGGGTTTATGGCCTCCTGTATTCTACTAATTCCATATGCCAGATTGCATGTGAGGAAACTTCAGTGGTACTTAAAAAGTCTTTGGTGCCAACATTCTCAGGACCTGGAAACTATCATACCTGTCATACCTTGTCTCAGGACAAAGTTTCTTTGGTGGGCAGCAGCATGCAACCACAACAAGAGACTTCTTTTTACACAACCCCACCCCACCCAGACCCTAACCACAGACTCATCAGACTGTGCCTGGGGACCACATTTGGACGACAGATACATTCAGGGCCACTGGAGCCCAAATCAAATTCATCTGCACATCAATCAAAAAGAGATGCTAGCTGTTCAGCACTCTGATCCCTACTCTCACCAGGGCCTCTTCTAATAAAAACCAACAACAACACAGTGAATGTGGTACATCAACAAGTAGGGGGAACCTACTCTGCAGGCTAGCCATGACCCTGTGGAACACCGCCTTGGCTATGCATATTCACCTGCAAGCTCAGTTCCTGCCAGGCAAACAAAGCTGTCTGGCAGACAACTTAAGCAGAAATCTCCTAGACCCACATGAGTGGCAATTAGACCTCAAGACCTTTAACCTTCCAACCCAGAAATGGGGTACCCTGATGGTGGACCTATTTGCCTCACCCTGCAATCACCAGCTCAGCAAATTCTGCACCAGGGCACCTCACAGCAAAGCCTGGAAAGTGGATGCCCTCTTCTTCCAATGGGTAAACCTCTCAATCTATGCAGTTCCCCCTCTGCCTCTTCTTACAAGAGTACTACTCAGGATAAGACAGGAAAGACCAAGGACAATCCTGATTGCCCCAGACTGGCCACGCCAACACTGGTACCCACTACTGCGCAGTCTGTCATCGGTGCCACCTTGGCACCTACCCCAGATCCCAACCCTCCTCACTCAGCAGGAGGGACAGATCTTGCATCCGCAAAGGCAAACCCTGAACCCCTGCAGCCTGGCCTATTCCTTGAATTCTCCTCCAGTGACCAGCCTAAGCAAGCAGGTGCTGGACATCATTCGCCAAGCCAGAAGAACACAGTACAAGAAAATCCTATGCTGATAAGTGGAAAAGGTATTGTTCCTGGATTCACTCTAAAGGATCGGACACAGCACAGCCCTCCTTACCTCTCATCCTGAATTACCTAGCAGACCTACTCCACAGAGGCCTATCCTTCTCTTCCATTAAGATCCATGTCACTGCCATCTCTGCTCATTACAGCACTGAGCCACTTCTGTTCTCCCACCCTCTCATCAAACAGTTCCTGAGAGGGGCTAACAACTTAACGCCACCAAGAAGAGCCCCCACCCCTGCTTGGGACCTTAACTTTGTGCTGAAAAAGCTCATGCTACCCCCCCCCCTTTGAACCTGCAGCGTCAGCAGAGTTAAAATTCCTCTCGTGGAAAACAGCCTTGCTTCTGGCCATCACTTCAGCTAGAAGAGTGTCTGAGCTACAAGCACTTATGGCTGTGGAATCCTTCATTATTTTTCATTCTTACAGGGTCACCCTCAGGACGTACCCTACTTTTATGCCTAAAGTGGCGTCCAGTGTGGCTCTCAACCAATCTATCCATTTGGCCACCTTTTTCCCTAATCTTCAAAACAAGGGGGAAGGGATCCTGCACTCTTTTTAGACGTGCTCAGACAGCTTAGGTTCTACCTTCATAGGACTAAGCCCTTCAGGAAATCTGACCAGTTACTAGTCAGCTTTGCACCAGGGGCAGAGGGAAAGGCCATATCAAAACAAACCATCTCCAAATGGATAGCACAGTGTTACAAACACCATGGGAAACCACCCCCTCAGGGAATCAGAACACATTCCACTAGGGCGACTTCATCCTTTACAGCATTCCTAAGAGGAGTCCCTACCAGGGACATTCTGGAAGCTGCTACTTGGAGTTCAGATTACACCTTCACCAAGCATTACCACCTGCTTATTTTTTCCAAGTCCTGGATGGGTTTTGCAACAGCAGTCCTGCAGGGCATACTAGCCAGCCCCAACTCTTCTTGACTGCCTCCACCCATTCTTCAGCTTTGGGAATCAACCCAAGTGTGATGACTGCAACAGTGAAACACAAAGAACGTAGTACAGTTGTGTACACTTACCATAAATGTAGATGTTCGAGTGTATTCCCTGTTGCAGTCCTGTTTTCCCACTCTCCAGCCCCCTTGTCTCTCTCTCTCTTTCTCTCTCCTTGTCTATTTCTCTTACTAACCCCTTACAGGGCTATTGGCATTACTTTTTACTGGTGGTGTTTTTTCACCAAAACGTAGCTCCCTATTTGGGGGCTCCTGACATTTGGGGCAAGAAAAACTGATGTAATGGTGTCGTCTGCCTGTTTTTACACCCCTGACGACCTGACGTTAGTCCTGAAGCGACAGCAACCGACGCAGAAATACTAAGTCTCTGGTATTCGGGCCGACAACCTGCAGGCAGATAACCCAAGTGTGATGACTGCAACAGTGAATGCACTCGGAACATCTACATTTATGGTAAGTGTACACAAATGTACTTTACAGGCTGTAATAGATCTATTTTCAACATATGCATGCTGATATAGTTTCAAGTCCCATCCTGTCCAGTTCTGACAATAACTTATCCAATATTACCTTCTCCATTATTTTTCGACAACATGAAAGTAGATTTAAGGGTCTATATGATTCTGGGTTTGTCCTTTGGGTATAATATGTAAATTATGCCTGAGTTCCTACTGCTGAATTCTTGGCTTCCATACAAAATGTTTCATAAAATTTCTTCAGAAGTCTACCCTCTTTTGTTGTACTTTCTCTTTTAGGTCCCCTGATACATCCCCACTATTGGACATCAAGTTCCATTTCCCACCTATAAGTGATATTTCCTGCTGAAAGCTGATTACTTCTACCAAAATGTTCTTACCTCTGTAGTAGCAGTTTTTGGTGGACTATAAGTACATGCCAGTATAATCCTCCTTCCCTGCTATTACCACCACAGATCTAGCATTATTATCATTTTGTCCTCTCTTGGAGCCCCTCTGGCAATTGGTGTAATTACTCTTCTTTTCCTTTCTCTGATATTCTGCTGCATATCCATCCTGAAGTACTTTCTTTGTCAAATTCACATGTTAATTTCTTTCCAAATGTGTCTCCTGCAGCATTGCTGGTTGCACTCTGCACTTCTTAATATAATTCAGTGTTCTTTTTTGTCTTTTAAGCCATTTATGTTCCAGGAGAACATGAATAGAGTAGCCATTATAATTAAAAGCTGTAGTTTCATCTGTTATACATAACAGTTTTTTTAATATGCATTTTCAACTTATGTGCTACATGCATACACTGATGTTTGGTAGACTGATCTTTTGTACAGTTGTTTCATCTCATCTCCATCTGAACCAGTATCACATTTTTAAGACTTTTTGTTTTAGTGAAAACCCTCAAATAACAAAAACTAAATGACTTTCAAAACACCCCTGTCCCCTATTAGCTTAGAACAAATGCACAAAACTGTGTGCATTTTCACAAATAAATGAAGTTTAACCATCTATGTAGGAACAATTACCCTAAATTGATAACTGTACCCACAGGCATTGCCTATGCTAAAATTAAGGTTACCCATGCTGAAGTGCATGCCACAGTATGTGTTCCCACTTGCACTGATTGCCGTCTGTTCTTTTCCTATCTCTGTTCCCCTGCCAGAGGGGAAAACAGCTTGTATGCTTTCAGAAAAGATTAACTTTTAGCCCTAAAAACAGTGCATTAGCTATTTTTAAAACTAAATTGTATACTGTTCAATTAAATGCATTAAAGTATTAAGGCTGCTGATGGGAGGCTATCTTGTATTCACTTCTCATAATTTCAGGCTTTATTTTTCACTGAACTGCTTGTCATATATCTAAAATGTTGTATTTCCTTTATCAAAGAATGTATTAAGTTTAATGCAACAGATTAGGTTGTTTTAGTATATATTTGCCAATATGAATTTTAAATGCATTGTATTTCACTTTAAGGAATGGAATGATTTTAAAGTATTGCTTTTATTGGTTGATTAAACAATTGTATGAGTTATGGGTGGTATAAAAGGAAGACGCAGCTTGTTAAATCTGTTTTGCATCTGAGGAAGTATAACAGAAGACGAAAACGCTATTGTGGTGTAATTGCGTTTATGCATTAAAGCTGTTGGTTCCACATTTCGCTGTGGTAAAGAAATTTATTTTCCACCCCCTTTGAGTGCCAGGATTGTGTTGCTTAAAGTCTATAAATTGCTACCCTTATTAGTTCCCAATTGCATCTTCTAAGTACTTTAGTACTAGAATTAGTACTGTGGCAGATGGGTAGAACATGCTGGCCAGAATAAGAATAGGCATATTTCTTTATGGAGCTGGATCCACATTATTTATTTATTCATTTTGAAATACAGCATGTCTTTATTTTGTCAGATATAAAGAAATGCATTCAAACATTTGAATACTTCCCAAGAACAGTTGCAACATAAAATTATACACCATCTTATCATATGTTGTTACTTCATTGTTCCTATTGACATTTGCTTAACCTTGTATAGGTTTTGTTCATGTAATAAGTAATCCTTCCTCATATTTGAGATTTTTCCCAGAATGCCCCCCAACATCTAATGTCAATAGCCCCTTAACCTCTTCACCTTGGTGAAGATTCTCCTCTTCTCCTAATACTTCATTTACTTTTCCCTCAACCCAATAATCCCAGTTTTTTTTTAGGCGGAACTTAACTAAGGCTTCTCTATTTCAGTCCTCTCTAGCTTAGTCATTGATTGAAAATTATCATGCACTGATGGTGGCTGAGGAGACTTTCACTTTCTGATTGTCTTTTTTTAGAAAGAAGCAGTAAACAGGCCAGAACTAGTGTATGGGGCCTCCTCCGTACCCTTTCAACCCAGTTTAGAAAAACATGTACATTAATTTTCTACCTAACCTCAGATATTATGGATAAAATGGTTTACCATCAAATGGTTGACAGTAACATGCTCGACAGCCACCTCCTCGACTATGGCAGGAGCTGTCGACATTCATTTATATGTCCGTTTAAAAGGATGTACACGGGCAGGGAGTTTTAGCATGTATCACAATGGGAGATTTCCACCTTAAGGTCGACAGAATTTGTCAACGTTGCTGCGTCGATCATGCAAACTACTAAATATTAATGAGTCAACGTTATTTGCCGTGGAAATCACCGTTCGTGGACTTGATTTTCGTCCTTTTGATAGTAAACCGGCTAAAACTATTAATTGAGGCATATGGAGAAGTGCTTCAGTCATCAAATTTTACTAAGTATATTTTTACAGCCTCATTTTTCTACCTCTTTAACATGCCTACTGTACATTTCAAACGCAGACTTATATAGGAGCAGTTTATTTCCTGTCAAACCATATTTCTCCTGAAATCTCTCCCAACTCATTGTAGTGTCACCCTCACAAATATTTTCCCAAAAATAGAATTTCTTGGGATTTTCCATCTACTTCTGAGTTTCTCCTATTTTAACATTAAATGAATTATTCACTACTCCAAATGGAAAAATTTCAAACTTCCATAAAACATAATCTTTTTTTATATAGTAATCCCCCTTAAAGCCTCCTCTAGCATTGGCCAGTATTCCACGTCATGCCCTCTCCCCAGCATCATTTTCCACTCAAGTACATCTAGATCCTGGTGGATTTTCACCCTCGCAACCCAGTAAAATTTGATGTTCTTCATCTCACATTGCTGCAGTCCTTACTTATGGGTAGTCCGCTGTCCTCGGTCGGCCCGAATACCAAAGTATTAGGCTGACGTCGATCATGGGCGCCTAGATCTGACATCAGAGCGTCAGGGTATAAAGGCGCATGATCGACGTCATATCCTCAGTCTTTTTTGCTGCATGGTCCGATGCAGAAGCAGCGTTGCAAGTGCCGTTCGGCGTTCTGAAATTTTTCGTTTTCGGAGTTTCAGACCGATACCAAGTTGGGCTAAGTACCCCGTTGGGGAATATTTTTGTTTTTCTTGCCTCAGTTACTTACGGATGTCAGAAAAAGTGAATAATTGTATTTCTTGTGGGAAACAGATACCGCATAGGGATTACCACCGCTTTGTATTCCTTGTTTGGGACCGGAGCGGCGTAGTCGGGTGTCGGTTTTGTGCTAGGTTTAATAAGCGCACTATAAAACGGAGGTTAGATTGCGCTAGGTTAGTCTTTGGCAAGAGGTGTACTTATAATATGCCGTCGGATGTTCCGACGCCTGCTTCTACTATGAAGCGCAAAGACAAATCTTTAAAGCCTAGGCAGGATGATTCGTCCGTTTCGGACGCTGGACCTTTAGAAGCTACAGCTGAACAGGTGGATCCGGCTGAAGTTTCTGTTGAGTCCCAGGGGGAAACTTTGATTTTACAAGATGTGGCCTCTCAGGAGGCAGGTCAGGCTGAAGGGGCCTCTCGGGTTACTATTCTCCCTTCTATGCCTAAGGTGGTTAGGCCTTCTGCTACTGTTTCTAAGGCTCCTTCTAGGGCAGGTCTGTTTTGCCTTCCTCTGGTGTCAGTTCTGGTTCTTCAGGGTCTGTGCCTAAAAAGCACATGCTTAAAATGGCAGAGGATTTGATTACTTTAATTAGAGGTTCTATTCCCCCTCCTGATAAGAGGCCCAGGATGGAGCCAGAGTTGGAAAGTTTGGAGCAGGCCTTAGATGATTCAGAGTCTTCTGCTGAAGACATTCAAGATTTCCCTCCTTATTCTGATTCTGATGCGGAGGATTCCACTCCTTCTGCTTCTCCTCCAGAGGATTTTTCATTTTCAGAAACTCTGCATTCCATGAGGGAGCATTTTAAGTGGGAGGAACAGGATTACTCTGATTCACGGAAGAGGCTTAGGGAGTTCTTGTTTTTACCACAGACTGGATAGGTATTACAGGGTGCCTGAGGCTCATAAATATCTGTATAAGAGTCCTAGGGCAGACCCAGAAACTATTAGTCAGGGGCCTAAGGGTGTTATAGCCTCTGTTGTTAAGAATCCGGTTCCTCTGGATAAGGAAGCTAGAGCTTTGGATAGATGGGGTAAGAAGGTGTATACCTCTTCTACTTTAGCAATGAGAGCTTTGAACTGCCAGTTTCATAGGTTGAAGTATCAGAATTTCCTCCTTTCTCAGCTAAGATCTAAAGTGGATGCTTTGGCAGAGGGCATAGAGTGTAAAGAATTGCAGGATTTAGTGCATGTTTCTGAACAGGTGGGTAAGCACTCTTTGCAATGTGGTTTTGATGCTTTACAGGCTTCTTCTAGGGTGGCTGCCACTAGTTCAGTTATTCGTAGGCACGCCTGGCTTAAGGAACAGAATTTGTCTGAGCATGTTAAGTCTAGAATTCTGGATGCCCCTTTACAGTCTGAAGTTTTGTTTGGTCCTCCTGTGGAGTCAGTCTTAAAGAAAATGGAAGACAAGGCTAAGTCTATGCAGACTGTTAAAGATTTTTTGCAGGTACAACCTCCAAAGGTTAGTAGAAATTGGCCTACTAAGGGGTGGACGTACCCTACTTCTGATTCTCAGTCTAGGGGTAGATCTAGGCTTGGTAGGGGCAGAGCTCAGAGTACCTTCAGGCCGAGACAATGGAGTTCGCCTGCTCAATCTGCTGGTGAGGGCAGGGGCCAGTCCTTTCGTAAACAGGCCCAATGACCTGCATTTTCAGCTGCCAGATTCTTCTTGCCGGGCAGCTCCTTTGGGAGGAAAGTTGGCTCTTTTCAAGCAAAATTGGCATTTAGTCACCCAGGACAAATGGGTATTGGACATTATAAACCGAGGTTACAAGTTCTATTTCCACACCATGCCTCCTTTCAAAGGCATGCCAGACGTCCCTCCTCGTCAAAGGATAGAGGCTCACAGACAAATTTCTTTACTTTTTCAAATAGGAGCTATACAGCCAGTTCCTCTGTCAGAAGTGGGCCTAGGATTTTATTCTCGCATGTTTCTAGTTCCAAAGAAAGGGAACACGTGGAGACCAATTTTGGATTTATCTATCCTCAACACTTACCTGGACATTCCAAAGTTCAAGATGCTGACTTTACAACAACTTTTACCTCTGTTGGGAAAAGATCACCGGATGGTTACTCTGGATCTCAAAGAGACTTACCTTCATGTTCCTATCAGGCCCAGTTGCAGGAGGTACCTGCGTTTTCGGGCTGGAAATTTACATTATCAGTTCTCTGCATTGCCCTTTGGCTTATCTACTGCGCCCAGAGTGTTCACAAAGGTTCTGGCTCCAGTGATAGCATTTTTCAGACTAAGAGGAATACAGATTTATCCTTATTTGGACGACTGCCTGATTATTGCACAAGAAAAGGACGAACTTCTTCATCATCTACAGTATGTGATGGCAGTGTTAAGATGCCTAGGGTATTCTGTGAACAAAACAAAGTCCAGTCTAGTACCCTCTCAGGACATGTGCTTTCTGGGTGTGAGACTGAATACAGCTTCCCAGATGGCCTTTTTGACCCCGGACAAACAAAGAAGCCTTTCTCTTTATTTCCAGCAAATGTCTCTACGGTCCAGGCTGACTGCAAGGACAGTCCTTCAAGCCTTGGGGTTCATGGCATCTTGTATTCTGGTGCTTCCCAATGCCAAATTGCATATGAGGAAGCTTCAATGGTATCTCAAAAATGTGTGGACACAGCTCTGCCAAGATCTAGACACTGTCATTCAGATATTACCTTGCATTCAGAAGGAGTTTTTGTGGTGGGCTCAGGAATGTCACCTAAACAAGGGACTCTCTGTGACCCGGCCAGAGGTGAGTCAGATTCTAACGACAGATGCCTCGGACAAGGCTTGGGGAGCACACCTCAATGGAAAATGGGTGCAAAACACGTGGCCTGTCAAACTCCAACATTTGCATATCAACTTGAAGGAAATGTTAGCAGTCCAGTTTGCATTGATGGCTTTCAAAGATTTACTTCACCCAGGGCAGGTGTTGATTCAAACAGACAACACTACTGTCATGTGGTACATCGACAAGCAGGGGGGAACCCATTCTTACCCTCTTTGCAGGCAAGCGATGATTCTGTGGGAAACTGCTCTCAATCTACACCTCAATCTTCAGGCAAGGTTTCTACCAGGAGCACAGAACTCCTTAGCAGATGTATTGAGCAGACAAATAGTGGATCCTCACGAGTGGAAATTGTATCCTCATGTATTTCAACAGTTGACAGTGTTATGGGGAACTCCAGACATAGATCTGTTCGCTTCTCCACTAAATTACCAGTTGCCAAAGTTTTGCACAAAAATGTTTCATCACACAGCTTGGAAGGTGGACGCTCTATCATTCAGTTGGAACAATCTGCATGTATATGCCTTTCCACCTCTGCCTCTTCTTCCCAAGGTACTTCTGAAGGCCAGACAAGACAAGCCAGCCATGATTTTGATAGCACCGGATTGGCCTCGACAACACTGGTACCCACTACTGAGTAGTTTAGTACGAGAACCTCCATGGCCTCTGCCTTTGATTCCGCACCTTTTGTCACAAGAGGACAGTCACTTCCTCAATGTCAAGATTCAGTCTCTGCATCTAACAGCCTGGCATATTCTGTTTTAGACTCTGGAAGGTCTCAGCTTCCACAACGAGTTTTGAATGTTATTTTGGAGGCCAGGAGGCCTAGTACCAGGAAAGTTTACGCGGATAAATTGAGGAGATTTTTTATTTGGAGCAAAGGAAAGGACCTTGATTCTCCAAACCTGATTTAAGTGTTGCTCTTCAATACCTTACTGAGCTATTGGACAAGGGTTTGTCTTTCTCCTCAATAAAGGTTCATGCTGCAGCCATTTCTGCTCACTATGATTGTGACCCTCCTTTATTCTCTCATCCTTGGTTTAAGCAATTTCTTAGAGGGGCACAGAATATAAGACCCCCACGTAGAGCTCCTACTCCTGCTTGGGATCTCAATTTTGTGTTGGAAAAACTTACTCTACAACCTTTTGAGCCTGCAGCTACTGCCGAGTTAAAGTATTTGTCATGGGAAACTGCTTTTTTGTTGGCCATTACCTCTGCAAGAAGGGTTTCTGAATTACAGGCCCTCATGGCAGTGGAGCCTTTCCTGATTTTTCATAAGGATAGGGTATCTTTACATACTAATCC
The DNA here is from genome assembly GCF_019279795.1 of Protopterus annectens. Classification (NCBI taxonomy): domain Eukaryota; kingdom Metazoa; phylum Chordata; order Ceratodontiformes; family Protopteridae; genus Protopterus; species Protopterus annectens. The sequence goes on along the minus strand of NC_056730.1, from coordinate 890,303,313 downwards.
TTCCTTTATGCCTAAAGTGGTTTCTAGTGTGGCCTTAAATCAAACTATTCATTTGCCTACTTTTTATGCAAACCCCCAAAATAAAGGGGAGAAACTTTTGCATACTTTGGATATTCACAGGCAGTTGCGTTTTTATTTGAGCAGAACCAAGGAGTTCAGACAGTCTCAGCAATTGTTTGTTTCTTTTGCTTTGGGTTCACAGGGTAAACCTGTTTCAAAACAAACTATTTCTAAATGGATTGGGTTTTGTATTTCTTTCTGTTATTCCCATCATGGTAAGGAGATTCCTGCTGGAATCAGGCCTCATTCCACTAGAGCTACAAAAGACATTTTGGAGTCAGCTTCTTGGAGTTCAGTGCATACCTTTTCTAAACATTACCACCTTCCTCTTTATTCTAAGTCTAGGGCTGGATTTGCCACTGCAATTTTACAGGGCATTTTAGCGGCCCCTAATGCTTTATGATTTTTACCATCCTCCCTTTCCCGTTGCTTTGGGATTCTACCCATAAGTAAGGACTGCAGCAATGTGAGATGAAGAACATAGTACAGTTTTGTACCTACCATAAATGTAGATGTTCGAAGATCCACATTGCTGCAGTCCAATTTACCCTCCCTCCTTCCCCACTGTAGTTTGACTTGGTGCTATGCTTTAGGTGATGGTTGTTGTTGGGCATGTTTTTGGGAGGTATTCTGTTTTCGGCTGTGGCCTTTCTGGTTTGGCCTTCTGACATCTGGGGCAAGAAAAGACTGAGGATATGACGTCGATCATGCGCCTTTATACCCTGACGCTCTGATGTCAGATCTAGGCGCCCATGATCGACGTCAGCCTAATACTTTGGTATTCGGGCCGACCGAGGACAGCGGACTACCCATAAGTAAGGACTGCAGCAATGTGGATCTTCGAACATCTACATTTATGGTAGGTACAAAACTGTACTTTTCCATTTAGTTGTACATTTTTAACTTTGTAGGAAGTAAAGTAATCTTACCCTGCTTTGCTTCATCGTAATCTTGTAGGTTAGGGAGTGCCAGACCACCTTCTTCCTTGTGCAGTGTCATTTTTTGCTAATTTACCTTTGATGTTTACCATTACAAATAAAATGACGTAACCATCTTCCTTAACTTGTTCCAGTCGCTACTTCCTGGGTTGTCTGATATCACCTGTGCTGCGTGTAAAATTTGGGAGACCACAAACATCTTGATTACTTGAAATCTTTGATCTAGATCCATTGGCATCATCTTCCATTTGTTAGTAATTTCCTGCATTTTATCTCTTATCCCCTGCCATGCTTCCCATGTTGCTTCCTGTGTACTTCTCCTCAACCATATTCCTAAATATTTAACACTATGATCCCATAAATATGGGTAGGCTTGGACCAGCTCCATGGCAGGGACATAATTAATTGCCAAAGCTTTTGTTTTTCTTTTATTTAAAAAATCTGATATGTATTCATATTCTCCCAACACTTCAAAAACCTTGTGTATATCAGTTTGTGGTTCAGTCACATATAGTGTTATAGGTATATACTAGGCTAACAATCACCAGGGCCTTTATAACCTAGCTGTGCAGTCTAACCCAGTTGTGTTCCTGTGTTTCATGGGCATTTATTAGGAGGGGTTACGCAAGGAAGTTTCTAGAGGTTTGTGGGGAGCATGTTAGCTTGGATATTACTGTTTGCCTCTGTCTTCAGAGACATGGGGAAAAATGCTTTGAAGCTTCCCTTACTGGTAATCAAACTGGGGCCATGGCTGTGAGAGTGATAAATCCTAATCTCTAGACCACCAGGGACTCTCTCTATAGAAGAATGTCATTTGCGAATAAAAAATCTTCCTCTTGCCCTCTAATCCATTTCCAGCCCTCTCTTAGATTGTTAGATTTTTGTGCCAACGATTCTGTACAGAGCAAAGAGAAGTGGTTAGAGCAGGCATCCTTGAAGAGTTCCTCTATGTGGAAATACTCTGCCAGCCTTGAATTTACTTTTAATGCCGTGAAAGGCTTTTATGTAATGTTTGAAGAAGACTGATGCGAGTCTCACTGAACCCAAATCTCCTTAATACTTCCCATAAGTAATCCCAGTACACTCTGTTAAAGGCTTTTTCCACATCAAAACTCAATAGCACCATTCTACCCTGCACCCGTTTTACTTCCCTTTGTATAATTATAGTTTTCAGCATGCTGTCACAGGGTTGCCTTCCTTTAACAAAACCACATTGGTCTTCTTTTATTAGTCTAGATAAGATTGATGCTAGTCTGTTGGCTGGTATGTCAGTGAAAATCTTATAATCATGTTGAAGAATTTCATTGGGACAATAGGACCCTGGGGTATATGGGCCCTTCCCAGTTTTTAGGATCTTTCTGCCAAGAATTGGGGCTCTTCCTAGTTTCCATAATGTTCCTAAATAAGGCATACCTTTTTAAGTAGAGTCTTATACTTTAATAATTTCCAGGTCTGTATTGGGTAGACTTTCCACTGTGTGATACCTTAAACCTCTTGTATTAGAGGCAACATGGGATATATGCAGATTACCTTTTAAGGATATCAGGTGTTTCAGCTAAATGACAATTCTGAATGTTCATGACTTTTTCTTTTAAGTCTATTTATGGACAATTTCAGGCCAATAAAGTCAAACCCCACTATCTGTGGACATGCATGTTTTTTATGACGTCATCAGCACAGCAAAAGTGGAATGTTTGGCTAACATTTGGAAACACAGAGTTGTTGTCCCCAGCTAGTGGGGTTTGGCTTTATTGGCCTGAAATTGTCGATATCCTTAAAGGATACTTTGCATATATCCCATGTTGCCTCTAATAAAAGAGGTTTAAGGTATCATATAGTGGAAAGTCTAGCTTTACTAGATTTTTCTTTGTTTTTTTTTAACAGATTGTTTTTTCTGTGTGACCTTTTTACTCATTGTTTTAGGTTTGTATTGGGGGACCATCCCTCTTCCTGTGTCTTTCATAAGGAGAGTCTGATTCTGTTCTGTTTTCTCCCAATGTTATTAGTTGGGACAGATATATATTTTCCTCTGTGGTCACTTTTGGGAGGTCCAACCCTTTGTAAAAAAAATCCTGTACCCTGCCTTGCCAATTCCCTCTTTCCAACTCGGTTTTACACAAATCGACATATAGTGCCTGAGAATATCCCTAATCTTTTTTAGTTGTCCTGTTTGTTTTTGACATCTCCGTTTTAAAATTCATTTCATGTGTTGTAACCTGGTAGCTTGTATCTTTTTTGATCTCTAGGTGAGTTGTCCAAGAACAATGTCTGCAAAGCTACCTGATTCCTGATTACTTCCTCTCTACTACCCTGTCTTTCTGTTTCATCTCCAGTTTCCTTAATTCTTGATTATGTTCTTTCCTTCGACTCTTCATGGTCTTGCAACTCATTCAGTCTCTTTAATGTCAAGTGCTCACTTCTTCTATTTTCACATAATTCTCTTTCTGTTTTCCTAATTTAACTCTGAACCCCATCCCCTTTTAGCCTTTCCCATTCCTCACATGTCATTTAGGCCCCGTTTTCTCAGGTCTGTCTCCAAGTCTTCTAGAAATTTCTTTATATTCTTCTTTTCTTCATTCTTCACCCAAAACATGTCTAATCACCAGTGCCGATCTGCTGGATCGCTGCAGGAGTAAGTCACAGGTAATACAACCCATGCATGATCTGATTCCAAAATGAGGTATGTGATGGCCGTCTACAATATTTCTTTGTGCTGTTCTGTCATGCACCACCCAACTAAACTAGTTCTATTACCGTACTGCTAGGACTTGTATCTTTGTCTCCCATACCCCTCCTAGATTTTCCTCTACATCCAATAGTCTGCATGTCTTCATTAGTTTCCTTACCATCTTTAAGTGGTTTCATCCTCCTTGCGCTACCTCAGAAATCCAGTCCATCTGTAATCTTGTTGCAGGCCCCCCCCCCCCAGTGTAACGTCTCCCATAAACTTCATAATTTGTTGCCTTTTCTGGTTTATTTTTCCCATTTTTGTCTTGTGTGGGAGGTAGAAATTTGCAGTGGTAGAGTGCCTATTCATCCAGTCCCCACAAATTAAACCAAACCTCCCCTACGTATCTTTTTTTTTTTTTAAACTTCATTGATATGGAAAGAGTTGTTTGGTAGTAGTTTGGTAATTTAATTTGCAATTGAGAGCTACTTTTGCGCTTCTTTTACATTAAGAAATTCCAAGAATGTCCATCTTGGGGCAAAAGGTATTTAACTGGCCTGTCTGAGTTGGGAAGCACTTCAGGGAGCTCAAGATGTGGTCATGTATTGGTTAGAGGGCATAGAAGTCAGTGTTCAAGGTTTTTTCTCTCTGCTATAAATCAGGCAAGTTTGCAGAGAGCTGCCCACTAGGCAGTGCCCTATATTGTTGCAAACCTCTAGACAGTAAAATTTCCCTATAAAGTTAGCATTGGGTCCAAAATGTGTTAAACAGAGTGGAACTGTGCAGACTTAAGCTTAGAGCAGCTAGCTTCTGCATCGAAGAGCACTCTCATATTCTAGCACTATGCAACATTTCTCCCTTAACGCCAGAAAGTAGTTTGCATATAGAATGGCACAACCATATCCTAGTACTATGTATCCTCTTACCCTTAACCCTAGAAACTACAAAACTACCATAGGAGACCCTTGTTAAAACCCAAATCTTAATCCTAAATAGCCCACCCTGTTACAGGACTGAACAATATGGATATGCAATTTCCTAATGTATATGTGGCCAACTTGGTAGATTTGGGCATCCTAAGGCAGTGTAGCAGTTGCCTCATGATCTCAGACAACCAGTTAATTCTTTAGGAAAATAACACAATATGCGAGAGATGTAAATTCCCAACTTCAAACTTCTTTGAAGCAAAAATCTTGCAGACAAGAGGTTAAGAATACCCACACTACATCCCTCACAAATACAACACATACACATACACACACCCACACACACACACACACACACACACACACACACACACACACACACACACACACTGAGGCACTTAAAAGAAACCTTACCAAATCTCAAAGACCTCCAAAGGTGTGTAATGGCAACTTTGCTGTTTAGCAATCACTAAAACACGCACCAAAAGAAACACTAAACATCTCGCATAAGCCTGCACTCACTCGTCCCCCAAGAGCAGAGCCATAAGGCAAGCATATACTTTACCTAATTGTCATTGGGGACTCAATTGTGAGACACACAGATACTCTACTCAGAAGGTTAGACAAGAAGATAACTGTTCGTTGCTTATCCGGGATAGTATCTGCAGTATCATGTACCCACTTGAGTCACTGCATCCCAGGTAATAATATGATTCTGTCATTGTCCATGTGAGTGTAAATGACCCGAGGCATACCTCACTGGACCATCTGAAACGAGACGTAATGGATCTCTCAGAATAAATGTACAGGTATGAGCATTGTATTGGGCAGCATTCTATCTTCCCCAGGAGTGATGCCACCGTATGAACATAAAATGATTAATTTTAATTGGCTTAGTTTCTGGTGTCACTCCAGCTGATCCAGTACCTGTCGGCATTAGAGGATGTGGTCAACAGTCCATGTTGTTTTCTCAAGGGTGGGCTGTACTTGCCCTTCTGTAGTCTTTCAGATATTGGCTAAAACTTATATCCACCCTCCTTAAAGCCTTTTTTAGGCAATGCAAAAAGACAAAATTACCAACATAGTGAAAAAGTCTCCAAGCAGGCAACTTTAAATTACTGTTCAATGTTAGGAGCCTAAACAGAAAATTCCACACCCTTCAAGCCTTCCTTACGTCTGTGCTGTAACCGAGACTTAGTTTAAAGCTGTAGAAGGTACTCTAGCAGTACAAGGCTACAGTGCCTCCCACATATTAGGACCATCAACAGCACAGACTCTGGGGCCAATTGTAGGGGTGTCTCAATTTACATTGGGAACAAACATACCTTCAGGTTGGTTAAACAGAATGATACCATGGAGCTCATCCACATATAAGTCACCATAGATAAGCTGCCTTACCATATCATGGCTTCCAATAAGTCACCATCTATGTCCCTAGACTCTCACAACTCATACCTAAATCTACTAAAGGCTCTTATGATCCAACCAAATACCCACTTCATGGGTGAGTTTAACTATCTTGTATAGATTGGGAAATTTGCACTGCCTCAGACTTACAGGCACAATGCTTTCTGGACTTTATTAACACAAACACCCTGGAACAGATGGTACACACTACAACCAGAGGATCAGACACACTCGACCTGCCAACATAGGAGAGCATTCACACAGACCGGATCACATCCTCACTAGAAAGGTCGGATTACAAAGCTTTTCTCTTTGAAGTAAAAATCAACATGGAAAACTTAGCTAAACCAGCAACCGTTAGGAACTATTCTAGGGCAAACTGCATCCTATTACTTGACAGTTTGTCAAAGTTCAAAGCTCACCTTAACCCTAAGACCACAGCTACCTATTCAGAATTATTTACAGAATCCCAGTACACACATGTGAATGGCTATATAGAGGGTACTGTCCCTACCAGAAGTAAACCCAAAACAAACCCTACTATTGGAATCTTCACCTAAACAAATTATATCATCGTCTTCTTTCGGCTGTTCCCGTTAGGTGTCGCCATAGTGGATCATCTGTTTCCATTTCTTCCTGTCCTCTGCATCTTGCTGTGTCACACCAACCACCTGCATGTCCTGTCTCACCACATCCATAAACCTTATCTTAGGCCTTCCTCTTTTCCTGTTACCTGGTAGCTTCATCCTTAGCATCTTTTTCCTAATATACTCAGCATCCCTCCTCAGCACATGTCCAAACCAATGTAATCTTGCCTCTCTGGCTTTGTCTCCAAACCTTCCAACCCGGGCTGACCCTCTAATATACTTATTCCTGATCCTGTCCACCCTCATCACACCCAATGCAAATCTTAACATCTTTAACTCAGCCACATCCAGCTGTAACTCCTACCTTTTTGTCAGTGCCACTGTCCCCAACCCATGTAACATAGCTGGTCTCACTGCCCTCTTGTAGACCTTTCCTTTCACTCTTACTGGTACTTGTCTGTCACAAATCACTCCTGACACTCTTCTCCACCCACTCCATCCTGCCTGCACTCTCTTCTTCACCTCTCTTCCACACTTACCATTACTCTGAACTGTTGATCCCAAGTATTTAAACTCATCTACCTTTGCCACCTCTACTCCTTGCATCCTCACCATTCCTCTATCCTCCCTCTCATTCACACACATATATTCTGTCTTAATCCTGCTGACCTTCATTCCTCTTCTCTCAAGAGCATATCTCCCATTACTCCAGGGTCTCCTCCACCTGTTCCCTACACTCACTACAGATCACAAACTGGGGATGCACAATCCAGTGCAATTCTTTGTGCCGGTCCCAAACCAGGATAAATGGGGAGGGTTGCATCAGGAAGGGCATCCGGCGTAAAACTTCGCCAAATTATTTCATGTGGACCTAAACAAGTTATATAATAAAAGAAAAAACTCACAGCCAAAATCAGGAAAAGCAACTCCCTTAAAGACAAGTGCACTGTTATTCAACTAAACAAGAAACGGAGAGGTCTAAGCCCAAAAAGCCCAACTGGGAAATCAGGGTAGACTCGCATGCTAAGAACAAACAACAAGACCTTCTTCAGCTACATCCAGAGCCTTAAAGGTAACACACAGCAGTGAGCTGAGCTGGTGGTAAGCGGTACCACCTTCACCAGTCAGGGTAAAATAGCAAATCTACCGGCTGCTAAATTCAGCTCAAACTTCACCACCATTCCCCCTCCAGCTTCTCTGGGTGAAATCCCCTCCAACATACTTCCTCCAACTATTAGTAGGGATCCATTGCTGGCAGCACTTGCTAAAGCCAAGAACACTGTCTCTGTGAATCCTGACGACATCCCCAATTGCCTTCTGAAACGTGTAAAACATGGCCTATCGGGACTAATTGAGGTACTCAACCACAGCCTTAAAATAGGCTATATGCCAAGTGAATGGAGGACTGTGACAGTTATTCCCCTCAACAAGGGTGGATCATCAACCAACCCAGGAAGCTACTGACCCATCAGTCTAATGAGCCTAATATACAAAGCAGTGGAACAAATTAGCATAGAATTAAACAAGGACATTGACAGCCTACAGACTCTGAGCCCATCCGAATTTGGCTTTAAGGGAAAGGTCATGCCTACTTAACTTGTCAGAATTCTTTGAGAGGGTCACCAAGGTAATGATGAGGGTAAAATGGTGCATACTGCATATCTCGACCTGGGCAAGGCATTCAATACAATACCGCACTCGAGTATTGTTGACTGGCTACCTGAGCTAAGCGTAAAACCCTACATAACTCATTGGATTACCATTTGGCTCACAGATAGGACCCAAGAAGTCAGGATTGGTGAGACCACCACCACCAAGAGCCCAGTAACCACTGGAGTACATCAGAGCTGTGTGCTGAGCCCGCTCCTGTTTGGCATCAAATGTTCAAGGCCTCTGGCTCACCATGTTTGCAGATTACTGTAAATTGGGAGCTATTAGAGACCCCCTCCCCCCAAGTCACTAACATCTTGCAAGAGGGTTTAACACCAACCAATTACTGGTGCCAAAGTCATGGCCTAAGTCTCAATACCAAAAAGGAGGCCCATCTGTTTACTTGCATCTCTGTACATTCCCCTTCATTGCTAATGTATCTCCCTACTCTAATTTGTGCGCAAACTGGTTACTAATCAGCAAGTCAATGTGAAGACACACTCCCAACCTTAATAAACGTTGCTGTCTCCTCTCCTTCACTTTACAGGTAGTTTGAATTATTACTTACCCCCTCTGAGGCCTTCACTGATTTCCGCTGATTGCCTCTGTTTTTTTGCATTCCACCTGGTTTACACCCCTTGTGCTATCTCCCTCCCCCAATACTAAGTCTATATTAGACTCCTGCTGAGCATGGAGCCATCTTTAAATTTTTAGTCTCCCACCAGGACACAAGTGCTCTTCGGCAATTACATTCTGCTTGCTGGTAAGCCATTAGACCTCAGGAATTTGTTTAAAGTGTTCAGATTTGTAAAGTAATACTTACTTTTTTCTCTTGTCTTGGTGAGCTCTGCCCCACTCCGTTCGCCCTCACTAACGCTCTGGCTCTCTCCGCTCCCCTGCCCCTTATTCCCTCCCGCCCCCACTACCTATACATTTATAGTAATCACAGCCACACCCACAGCTCACCCTCACATCATCTCCACCAATCACAGCTCCTCAAGTCATATTACATTATACCACACCAACTTGCTCCACACAAAATACTCCCAATCACTCTCATTCCCAATAGGCATTTTTTACATCACCCATACTGCTTCCCCATCCACATATAGTGTAACCCTATAATTCCTCTACAGACTGCCCACCTAGAACCAACTTAAACTTTATAACCATGACTTTCACACAACTAAGTCTAGTCTGTCTTCTCATAATTCTTTACAACACCACAAATTATCACTCTAGCAATATCCCTAAACTTATTAGCACAACACTACATTATGCACTCTCATATACAGACACCACACATTATAATAATATCTGCCCACAATTGTTCAAGAACTACATAACGGACCAATTCAGAACTAAACACATATGCTCTCATTCCTACTCCAAAAAAAACAATACTTTTTCACACTCCTCACCAAACTCCAACATCTGTATCACCGTTTTAACAGCAGGCTCACTAAGTGAGGATATCCACCCCAACCCAGGCCCAAATCTATCCTGTCCAACACAAACTGCTCCAACACAAATGTCAGAACATAACACCCCCACTTTTTTCATCCCTGGGCAAATCAACAACAGCAGCAAAACCAACCATCTTTTAATGCTAAATATTAATATTAGAAGTATCAAAAATAAAATACCTGAACTCCAGGCCACAATGGCACACTACTTCCCAGACATAGTTGCTTTAACAGAAACCTGGCTAAGTAAAAACATAGCTAACTCAGAAGTTCTCCCTACTGGCTACAATATCATTAGACAAGACAGACCACTTCGTAAAGGGGGTGGAACTGCCTTACTGTACAAGTCCAACTTAACTGTCCGTTAATTATCAAACTCCTACCCCTCCCCCAATAATTGGGACATACTTATCTCACAACTTCAACTTCACCCTAAAAAGGTCATCACCACAATTGTGATCTATATTCCACCTGGTAATACACCTGCTAGCCTTGAAGACTTCTTATCCTGGTGTTCTTCCACATACTCACAAGAAACCCTTATTCTGGGGGACTTCACCCTAGATTGGTTTACCGAACCACCAAGTAATCTAATAAATTTCCATGGCTACCAGCAGCTAGTCCAAATTCCAACTAGATGTGATAAAAAATCTAAAAGGGAATCCATCCTTGACTGGGCCCTAACTAACAACCCCACATTGTACCCTCACACAGGCAGTCTCCCAGACACCTTAAGTGACCACAACATAATGTACTTTATACGTAGTAGAACAAGCATATGCAAAACCACTAACTATATATTCGCTAGAAACACAAAACAATTCTCTCCTGAGGTCCTCAACACTTTACTCTGTAACTGTGACTGGACCCCCCCCTAAAAACCCTCCCACTTGACCAGGCTATAGCATATTTCAACAAAACATTCCTAAAACACCTAGATACTGTTGCTCCATTGCTCAAATCAAGGTTAGAACCTCTACAAACCCCTGGCTCAGTAAAGAAACCAAACAAATCCTCAAGTCCAGAGACACTGCCCGGCTTTACTATAAAAAAAAAAACAAAGAAACACAAAGCCTAGCTAAGTACCAAGAACTGCACAACCTTGCAAAAAAATGCATTAGGCTGGACAATAAATTCTACTACACAACATTACAAACTAAATACCAACACAACCCCCAAAAAATTTGGAAAAATGTAAACCAGCTACTAAAAAACACCCAAAAGGCTACCTCCAAACCAACCACCCCTGACACTAAAGTTCCCATCGAAACACAATTCCAACTCCCACTTTGAACTCAGTTCTATCCTTAGTATCACAGGACAGTTCCTTCCTCACTATCCCCCCCAACACAAATAACACTAATACAAGCTTTACCCTCAAAACAGTTTCCACCACTTCAATCAAAAGCATGCTCTCCAAACTAAAAACCTCATGAACAGCAGCCAGCCTACTCCCCAGCTATTTCTTGAAGCTCAGAGCAGATGCTATTGCTATCCCAGTCTCCACTGTCATAAACAGATCAGTTGTTGAAAACTGTGTGCCCAAACTCTGGAAAATATCCTATGTTACACCCATACATAAAGGCGGGACCTCCACTGAACTTAATAACTACAGACCCATTGCTTTACTCTCCCCCCTGGCCAAATTCCTAGAAAAATGCATACATACCCAGATGCTAAACAATCTCCTAGACAGCAACATCCTGTCACCTACTCAGCATGGTTTCAGACCTGCCCATAGTACCACTACAGCCCTCCTCTGCTTCACAGACACAGTAAACCATCTCAAAAATGAAGGTGTCAACTCTTTTTTTGGATATGTCCAAAGCATTTGACACAGTCTCGCACCAAATCCTGCTAAACAAACTAAACCATTATCATCTGTCAAATTCCACTCTTACCTGGTTCCAAAGCTACTCAACTGACAGGTACCAAGCTGTGAAATGGGAAAATTATCTCTTTCCTCAGCTGCCCATAACTATAGGAGTCCCACAGGGTTCTATCGGAGGACCACTACTATTCACAGTCTTCACAAATGACCTCCATACCTCCACACAGCATGCATCTATCATTCAGTATGCAGATGACACTACCTTAATCTGTGCTGCACAAAACATTCCCACCCTCCTGCAAACAACTCAACTAGCATTCTCTGATGTTGAAAACTACCTTGCCAAAGCCCAACTTATCCTTAGTCCAAAGAAAACTCAGCTTATGATTACAACCATTTTTAACAAAAACACTGATAAGTCAGTTCACTATCTACTCCACAAATGCTACTCCAGTCACTCCAGTGGCACAGGCTAAGCTACTGGGAATAACCATAGACTCCCACCTAAAATTTGATTGTCATCTCAACTTAACTATTAAAAAAGTACATGCCAAACTGGGGTCACTCTACCGTATCAAACCATTTCTTACCAACAACACAAGATCAGCCATTGCTCACTCCCAACTTCTATCCACCCTACTCTATGCATCTCCCATTCTGACTAATCTCAACAAAACTGAACTAAGCAAAATGGAAGCCTGCTATAACAGAATTGTCCGCTTTGCTGCAAATTGCTCATATAGAACTCATCACTGTACTGCTTTGAGACAGCTCCACTGGCTTGAACTGCCCAACCTCCTAACTTACAATCAGCTCTGCCTCTGTCATTCTATTACCTCCCCAATAAGTGTCCTGCCCTCAAAAACCTAGTACAACATCACTCGGTCAAAAGGCCTCTTAGATCATCAAGCAGACTAATACTAGAAGTCACCAACAGCTACAATAGCTTTGGAGATGCGTTATATAGTATTTCAGTGGCTAAAAAAATGGAACTCTACCCCCACTAGCATTCAAAACACATCATCCAAAGCCTCCTTTAAAGACCTCATCAGACAACATTTCAAGCAGAGTTGGCAGTGCCATGATTGCTCCCCAGGCTAGTGAAAGTGGATAAGGTATACATACTAAATCTACAGTACTTGATAATAGTTTTCAGTCTTACTCACAAACACTGGCTAATCTAAAATGTATGTACTGTACCTGTGTACTATGTATGTATTCTACCTATGTTCCAAATTTCAGCTGTACACCACAAATCTATTAATTACATTTATTTTTAAATTAATATTTATTTTGTTTGTTCTCTCAACTGTAACTTTTGATGTGCTGCATACTACTGTAAAAACATGTCTTTTGTAATTTGTGTGTATACTGATCATGTCTAACTAAATGTATCTGTAATTTTTCTTTGTGGAGCTTTTCTCTCCGGGCCTCTGCTGAAAAAGGGCCTTTTTGGCTCAGTCAGACACCCTCGGTTAACAAATGTAAAATAAATAAATAAATGCATTGTAGTGTGCTGTGGGAATGTGTCAACCTAACTTGATTATTTCACAGTTAAAACATCCCTAAGAGTCAACTCAGTAGTAAGGGATCTGGGAACATATGTAGACAGCAGTCTAGCCTTTGACCAACATCTAGCTAAGACAGTAAGAAAACCGTTCTGTGTCGCCCAACTTGTAGGTAAGGGTATGGCATCCAGGTCCAAGGAAGTTATAATACCTCTCTACTCCACCCTCATCAGACCTGTCATTGAATACAATGCCCCCTTTTGTAGGTACCTAATCAGACACGTAACAGCTGGAATGTTCACTAAGGTTTCTTACCAGGAGAATTCAGGGCATGAATAAAGGCTGTCTCTGTATATCCAGTCTCTCATGGGCTGCTGAGAGGGTATCTTTGCCCAGCTTATGGGACTTTCTCAGACCAGTCCTGATAGATCTGTTGCATATGCACAAAATAAACAGCACCAGAAATACTAGATCTAGGGATCTGAGCTTCACTTATGACATAAACAGAACATGCTGGAGAGACATGCAGGTGTCCCAAAGGATCCCAGCCCTATGGAATAGGCACCCCATCCATCAGTGTAAAGCAGAGTCCATCCCTGATCCTGTTCAAATGAAACCTTGACAGTTGGATGGGAAATCTCAAATTTACTACCAATCTGGCTCTCGTTGCCCTTATGGACAGAGGCTGTCAACAAGAAGAGTGTTATCCTAACTAACACCCTCCACACACACATTCCTTAGCTACCTCCCGTATAACATGCCCCCCATATAGACACCCATGGTACTCTGGATCCAAATGGGTTTGGGGTATGCGGCTAAGTATGCAAGGGCCCTTGTAGTCGTTAGCCTAGTAATAACCTATGAACATGTGAAAGTGGAATGTTTCTGTATTAATCTCACAATCCCTGTTTTCCTGCCCTCCACAGATTCCATGTCATAATCTTCTCTAAAGTCTTTTGTTAATCATTTCATTCAATTCCTTATTCAGTAACATTACTGTATCTGCTTTACTAGAATGTATAGGTTGTGTGATTCCTAATCTCTTTTCCTTGTTTACTAAGCCACTCTTGTTCCAGGTCATCAAACTAAGTCCTGTACGCATATCCTGGATATGTCATTTTACTCTCAATCTCTCCTCCTTGTGTACATCTGTCTGCCTCAAGTAAATACACAACTGTTACCAGATCTATCCCTTCTGATATACCACCCAAATAAAGTTCTTTTTTTTTTAAATAAAAAATACTGTCAACATTTAAACACTCACTCCTTCACAGAAAATACTTCTCTATCAGTAGAACACTTTTACATGTTGCTCCACCCTCCGACAGTTGAACATCTTTTATGTGTTACAAACAACTGCTCGAACATAGCGTATTAATCTGCTTTGTACTATGTACATTCCCCTGTCGAGCCTATTCACTTGAAACAGAGCTCCTCACAGACCCTATTCACACACCACCTAGATAATTGGATGGGACACCACAAATTAACCCCTGAGGTGGCACCTGTGTCACTTATGGACAAGGGTAGCCGGTGTTTATCAATGACCTGCTGTGTTCATAAATTTGTTTTGCAAGCTACCCAAAAAGAACACATGGGAATACTTGTGATTAACATGGGGCTTGTAAAGGCTCTAGGGCCACTAGCGTAGTAACCTCCTATGAACCCCCCCCCCCCTCCAAATTGTTTTTTTTTTTTTTTTTTTTTTTATATAAAGTCCACTAATCATTTTCAATGTTACCACCTGAAAAAAAAACAAAATAAGGAATCAAAACTACAATAAGAAATAAAGTACATGATTTTCAACAATTCAGATTACCCTGCTGTTGTAAAGTCTTACAACATCAACATAAAATCATGAACAGGTCAATGCAGCAATTACCCAAATTGCTTACTCACCTTACTTGTATAATGTGGAGACAGTTCATTAATTTGACTCCACTCTGTTTTCCAGACGTGTTCCTGTCCTTCTAACCATTGTGTTTCAGTCTATAGTTCTGGAAGATTTAGCCAGTCTCTAAGCAAAATGTCATGTCCCAGGCAGCGTTGCTACTGAAATGAATAGAGCAGTCAATTGAATTGGACCCTCACTTCTTCTCTTTGAGTATCATCCACATGCTTTCTCTCCACAGCTACTAATTATGACTTCCTTTACTTTCCATTAGTGTTGTCGTCATCTGCTAAGCTAAGATCAGTTAGTTTTCCTCATGGGGGTATTTAGTATCTGTATCTAAGTTTCAAGTGTCAGACCGTCTGCAAAGATTACTGCAATTTAACGGACAGTCCAAGTCTTCCTTTTAAGCTAGGCACAAGTTGAAATTTAGTATGCTTCTTTTGTATCTTGGCCCTGTTTTATTCTCTGTATCTTCTGCCCCACTATGTATTCCTCAAGCTTTTTTCTCTTATTGTAGCTGCTGTGTTTCAGTCTGTAGTTCTGGAAGATTTAGTTGTCTGCTCTGCACCTCTTTCCTGAGTCTCTTTCTATTCCTTTCCATTGCTCTCCTTTTGTCTTCTGTCAGTAATTTCATCAATGGAAAGGGCTTCATGGGCCATCTTTCCCTTGGCAACCTTCTGTAGTTGTTGCTGTGGCCCCCCTGTCTTTCACCTGTTTTTACCCTTACCACGAGATCTCTCTAAATTTTTCCACACCTTCTCTAGCCACTTCAGGTTCTAAATATGTTTTTACACTTGTTGGGAAAGAAAGTCCTCAAGGTCTTGAGTATAGCAGATGAAATTTTAACTGAAGCTGTTTCAAGTGTTTAACCAGTGGTACAAATTTACTCCATGTCAGCCTTGTTGCTAGTGAGTAATCATTGTCAGCAAATACTGTCTTACTGCCAGTTAGCAGGTTCCGGTCTTTACACCGTAATTCTGATAGCTTCCCCTTCAGAGAAAAGTTTTAAACTTTTATTAATATTGATCTGGGGAATGCGTAGTCCCCCCCTTGGTAAGTAGACCCTGTGTGGTCAGTCTAGCAGTAGCTGCTCCAGAAGGATGCCAGTCTTTTTGTTGTGCTGCTGATCATGAAGGATTGAAAATATTAGTCTTCCAGCCCTTTTGGGATTCCCATGAAGCAAAGATTCTCTCTCCTCTCTTGACGCACTCCTTTATCCTTGTTTCATCCTTCCTTATCTCATCTTGCCATCCCATCACTTGCCTCTCATTCGTCCTAGCTCCCTCTTCTTTGCATCTCTCTCACATTTCTCCTTTTTGCTATTCCCTCTGATTGCCTGTCTGTCCATTTCTCTGTATCTCCCCAATGGTATACTTTCCTGCGATTATTCTTACTTGCCTCTTTCCAGCTTCTTCATACCTGTCTGTATAAAGATATGCAGCAATCCCTGTAGCATAAGCCATCTCCGTCATTGTGGCTATCCAAGAATTTCTGCTAAGCATAATTCCATTTTCCATCCATGTTTTGACTTTGTAAAATGATTCTTGAACTAAATGGTGTAGCATATTTTTGCATCTGTAAATATGTATTTTTTAACATATCCTTGTATCTGTAAATGTTTTGTTAATTTCTTGTATGATCCTATTCACCCGGGCTGTGTCTGCAAATGGCCCATTGAGATTAGTGCACTACCTTGGTAAACAAATAAAAATAAAGTAAACAAAATAAGTCTTCCATTTTGATAAGTCTGTCTGATGTTTCCTCCTGTGTCACTGCTGTAGTGGTAATTTTGTCTGCTTGCTCCTCCTGTGCCCATTCTAATGATGTGATTTGATCGGGCTGAGTGAACAAGGCTGTTTCAACTTCATCAGTACATCTGTCAGTCTTTTTATATAGTCTTTAAGTGCTTCATTTATTTGCACTACTTCGGACAAGATTCTGTCCATTTTAGAGTAATCTCTGCCAGCAATTCATAGGTTCATAGGTGGGTACTAGGCTATCGGCCTTAGGGCCTATACAAGCCCAGCCAAAAAGGTACCCTGGCTTTTGCCACCCAAGAAAATTATTTTCCTGTGCCACTGTCAAGCAGAGCCACAGAAGTGATCCCCAGGGTGAATTTCCTATTTCCCATCCAATCATCAAGATTTTTCTTGAAGAGTGCTAATGAGAAGCTTTGTTTGATATCGATAGGTAGTTTATTCCAGAGTATGGGAAGTCTCTGGGCCAGGAATCTCTCCCTCCGGCATGTTCTGTTTATTAGGGTGACAAGGTTTAGGTCCCTAGAGCGTGTAGCTCGGAGGGATTGGAACGACTTTAAGTGGAGCATGTCCAGCAGCTCTGGGTTTGACATAGCTTTGTATGTTAGGCAGAGATCACCTCTGAGTAGGCGATATGTGACGGAGTAAAGCTGGAGTTTTTTTAGACTGTCTGCATAGGGCATCTGTTTGAGGCTTGTAATCCTCTTTGTGAGGTATTTCTGCGGCCTTTCCAGTTGTTGTAGATGTCGTGAGGTACATACCAAAATGGGGCGTTGTATTCTATAATGGGTCTAATGAGTGATGAGTCTGAGTGATGAGTAGAGGGGAACAATGACCTATTTTTTTTCTGGATGAGAAACCTTTTGTGATGAGGTGTGCCATGTAGAAGGATTTCCTGACTACTGTGCAATGTGATCAAAGGAGAGACTACTGTCCACCTGTGTCCCAAGGTCTGTTATCACACTTTCAGTGTTAAGTATACTACCGCCTATGTTGTAGTTCATGGGTACAGAGTTTTTACCAAAGGGGATGACAGTGCACTTTTTGGCACTGAGCTTGAGGCCATGGCTTTGACACCAGGCATCTGTCTCAGTGAGGCTCTTTTGTAGGATGTCCACATCGCTAGGAGTTTCGATTATGGCTCCTAGTTTGCAGTCATCTGCGAACTTCATTAGCCAAAGACCACCTGTGCTAGCCTGTACTTCAGAGAAGTAGATACCAAACAGGAGAGGACCCAGGACTGAACCCTGTGGTACTCCACTTGTCACTGGTCGGAAGTCTGATTTGGAGTCTGCTATTTTCACAGTGTGGGTTCTGTCAGTGAGCCAATTGGCAACCCATCTTGTGACATAGGTATTTATGCCTAGTTTAGTGAGTTTATCTATAATTCCAGAGTGGGGGATGGTGTTGAAAGCCTTGGCAAGATCTAGATAGGCTGTGTGAACCACCTTACCCTCGTCGACGGCTTTGGTGACTGCTTCAAAGAAGTCTTATCAGGTTTAGGAGAAATGATCTGCCTTTTACAAACCCGAACCGGGGGGGTCCAGAGTTTGGAGATTACCAATGTCTTTGTTTATAAGTTCCATGATGATAACGTTCCATGGCCTTGCAGACCAGACTCGTCAGGCTAATGGGGCGGTAGTTCCCAGGGACCGAGGTGTCTCCCCCCTTGTGGAGTGGGATAACCATCGCTGTGCACCATTCAGTGGGCACAAAGCCTGAGGTGAGGGCTATGACTGAACATGGTACTTAGGTGGGGTGCCAGTTCGTTCTGTAGTTCATGTAGAACACAGCCTGGGATGTTGTCTGGTCCAAAGGATGCTGTGTTCTTGGCTTTGGAGAGTGTGTTTTTTACCTGTGCAGCCATGATTACAGGAACTTTGCATTCTTTCGGTATAGAGATGGGCCCTTTCGGGGGTGAGAGGGGGTAAAGTTAGCACTGAACCTATCTGCCAGGATGTTGGCAATATCAGTTGGGTCTGTATCTTTAGTGCAATTGTGCTGCAACTCAGAGCAGAGCTGAGTGTTGCCATTGCGATTTTTGACATAGCTATAAAATGCTTTGTGGTTGTCTTTAGAATCAGTGGTGATTTTGTTTTCGTAACTAGCTTTGGAGGATTTTATCAGGGATCACAGCTTCTTACTGAGGCTGCCCAGGGAGCACCTCCACTCATGGGATTTTACTCGCTTTTGCAACAGTTTCTTCCTTCTGTTGTGCAGTTTGTTTATGGCAGGGGACCACCAGATTGGCTTCCTTTTTTGGAGGATAGCGTATTGGTTCTGTTTGGGATAGCATGATCCATGCACTCGTGTAAGTGCTTATAAAGTGCAATTGTGTAGGATTCAGTAGTCGTAACTGTATTGTCCATCTGCATGGGTGTCATGAAGTTCGCCACTTCTGTCTTAAGAAGCATGAAGTTGGCTTTGGAGAAATTTTTTACCATGGTTTCCTTAATGGGGGGTGGGGGCAGGATGTGGATATCTAGGGTGATTAGCTTATGGTCGGATTGGACCAATGAGGCATTGACTTCAGGTGTGGTACACGGATCAGTCATGTTGGTAATAACTAGCTCTAGGATATTGTTACCCCTGGTGAGGGTGTGGATAAGTTGATGCAGGGCATTGGAATTTATGAATTCCAGAAAGCGTTGAGCGAAGGAGTTGGTACATGAGTAGTTTTCCCAGTTAATGGAGGAGTAGTTGAAATCAACCCATTATTAGGGTGTTTGGTTGAACCCAAATATTTTCCAGTACATCAAGAAAAGAGGAGTGGGAATCCTGGGGCATGGTGGGGGATCTGTAGCAAGCAACAATTTGGATTGCAGTTTTGCCCAGAGTTAGTTGCACTTGGATAACCTCGGATGTATTATGCTGAGCAACTAGCCTGGAGGTGTGGATATCCTTAATGAATATGGGCACACGTCTGCCTTTGGTGTTCCGGTCCAGGTTACATGGCCGAAAGGTGTGGTATGAGTTATAGCCTGGTAGTGCAGGGGTGCTCTCTGGAGCCTTGAACCAGGTCTCAGTCACTGCACAGATATCGATGTTCTCCATTTTAAGGAGTGCCTTGAGTGAGTGCATTTTGAAATTTAGACTTCTAGCATTGAGTAGCATTACCCTCAGTTTTTGCTTGCCTGTTCCTGTTACGGTGGTGAATTTGTCATTTGAACCTTACCTAAAAAAAGGCACTATAGGGGCAGCAAGAACCTTAGCCAGTATCTGGAATCCTAGGGGTGACAGGTGCAGGCCTTCTCTGGCAAAGCATCATGGTCTGTCGACCATATCATCCCAGGCAGACAGATACTGGATCCCTTTAGAATGACACCAGACTTGATTCTTCCAGGGCTCTCAAGAAACTCTCCATCATTATCGCCCCTCAACTTGCAGGCTGCAAATTGGTCATCACAGATCCCTTTTACTTTGTCTTTTTGGACCCTTTTTTCATGAGTTGGTTTTACTATTTTTACATTTCTGTTTTTGTAAGTTAGATGTGGACTTTAATATTCCTGTAACTCCAGCATCTTCTACAGCAGTGAAAAGAGCTCACCATCGTGGCCTACCAAGCAGATGACATACCAGAAGTCCACATTTCCTCATTTCTTGCAAAAATTGATGCATGTCTTTGTGGACTTAGCAGGTGCTCATAGACACAGTAACATTTCATGCAGGAAGATTAGAAAGGTGTAGGTTTCTGTTGCCAAACTTGGTCATTGTATTCATATTCCCGTACTGATACTGCAGTGTAGAGTTAAGGGGTACGGCACTCTTGCGTGCTGTCCCTCATGTGCTAAATTAAGGTTCCATCTTCATAAGGTATAGTAGCTTGGGTAGAAGTTTAAAAAAAAAGATGATGGCTTATATTTACAGAAACAAATGAGGAAATTTCTACAGTGACCTGGCCAGGTTTTCCCATCTACATAAATGCTGTCTCAGTTTTAAATGATAATAGACAATGGGCATAGCATGACCGAGCTGGTCAGTAGAAGTTATGTGCCTTGTACGTGAAGGAGCCAGTACATGAACTTTGGCACCAGTGAAGTTCGTAGGGTAACACTTGTGGAACTGTAGTCTACAGTAAACAAACACACCTTTTATGTGGAAGTTTACTCATGCTATTTGTATTGAACTAGTGAACCTTGCCTTTTAATCAGACGTAGACACCACCTAGTACTGTTGTTACTTCAGTTGTTTTATGTCATGGTAACTATCGGTTTTAATCTTAGTTTGTAGAGTGATGCACTAAGTCATAATGGAACACCTGCATTCTTCACCATTATGTTCTATATATCGGGAAGTCAAAGTGATGTACTTTCAGATGCAGCTGAGGGCCATGCCATTTTGTTTTTTAATCGTGATGGAAACTAAAGTATGATGAATTGGTTTTTCAAGTTCCGGTTCATAGATAATGCCCAGGAGCACAAGAAAGTTAAGTAACTTGCTCTGGATCACATAGTAGTGTGCAAGCGGAGGTGACTAGTTTTGAATCAGCTTTCCCAACATCTCCAGTTTTGCAACTCAAACTCTTTATCATTGTGCAGTGTCATCTTTAGTGCCATCTGCTGTATATAATTAATTAATGTAATAATACAATTTTCATTGCTGAATTATTGGTTATATTTGTAATTAAAATAAGAATAAAAACTTATTGCTTAAAGACTGTACCAGAAGCAGAGACCAATAGAAATTATGGACTGTACATAGCCTTCGCCACCTTTATCTTTGCCATGCCCCTCATTTCCTTATACTCTTGTCTACTTTCTTCATCTCTCTGACAATCCCACTTCTTCTTCGCCAGCCTCTTTCTCTGTATACTCTCCTGTACTTCCTCATTCCACCACCAGGTCTCCTTGTCCTCCTTCCTCTGTCCAGATGTCATACCAAGCACCTTTCTAGCCGTCTCTCTTACTAGCTCTGCTGTAGTTACCCAGCTATTCGGTAACTCTTCACTGCCACCCAGTGCCTGTCTTAATTCTTCCCTGAACTCCACCTCACAATTGCCCTTTTTTAATTTCCACCATTTGATCCTTGGTGCTGCCCTCACACTCCTCCTCCTCCTCCATGGCAATTTACAAACCACCATCCTATGCTGCCTAACTACACTTTCCCCTGCCACCACTTTACAGTCTCCAATCTCCTTCAGACTGGCCCTTCTACATAAGATATAATCCACCTGTGTGCATCTCCCTCCACTCTTGTATGTCACCCTATGTTCCTCCCTCTTGTTAAAATACGTATTTACCGCAGCTGTGTCCATCCTTTTCACAAAATCCACTGCCATCTGACCTTCTGCATTCCTTTGCTTAACACCATACCTAGCCATCACTTTCTCATCCCCTCTGTTCCCTTCACCAACATGCCCATTGAAATCTGCTCTAATCACCACTCTCTCACCCTTGGGTACAGTCATCACCACTTCATCCGACTCATTCCAAAATTTTTCTTTCTCATCTGTCGCACACCCAACTTGTGAAGCATATGCACTAACAACATTCATCATTACACCATCAGTTTCCAACTTCATAAACATCACTCTATCCGACACTCTTTTTTTCACCTCCAAAACAGTCTTAGCATACTGTTCCTTCAGGATGACCCCTGTGCCATTTCTCCTCCGATCCACACCATGATACAACAATTTAAACTCGCTTCCGATATACCTGTCCTTGCTCCCCTTCCATCTGGTCTTTTGCACACACAATATACCAACCTTCCTTCTGTCCATCATATCAGCTAGCTCTCTCCCCATACCAGTCATTCTGCCAACATTCAAAGTTCTGGACCTCACTACCACAGTCCTAGCATTTACCTGCCTAGCTGATAATTTTTTTCCTCATTTGCCATGCAAGTTTCTGCAGTCTTGATTATCCTATCTTAGAACTGGTATTAAACCACAATGCTGGCTGCCTAAATGTATGTCTGTGCCATCCCCAGTGTTGGCTTCGTGCAAAAAATTGATCCCTAGACAACTTTAGCAGGTAACTGTATTTCTTCTAGGTTTGTATGTCTATTTTCATGTAATAACCTGGTTTGTATGTCTATTTTCATGTAATAACCTGTCATCAGCCAAGAGAACTTGTCTGGCCTAAACTCATTATGTGTGTGTGTGTACCTCAGGCAGCCCATTTCCAAAGTTTGTCATTGAAACTGACATTAAAAAAAAAAAACAAAAACAAAAAAACAGTTGACATATCTCTGCAATTTTATGTATTTCTCCAGTACATAACCTACTTGGTGGGTTGCTATCCTGTGTGCGTGTACATGTATGCATGTATTTTGTGGGAGGAGCTGTCATTCATTAGATGATAACTATGGTAACTCCAGGAGTGCTAAGTCTTTGGTCACAACTAGAGGAAAGGTTTAACATGTATTTACTGTGATGCCAGACTGCAGTTTTGTAAGTGGTTTGTTACCTTTATAGTGAGTTTATTTTACCTTGGGTTGTGTGACTGTTGAGTTTGTATATACAAGCTCCAATGTAGTGGGTTGTAGGTAGGCTTGGCCATCTTCATGTACTTCACAAGGGATATAGTTTGCTGATGTGGTGGGTGTGTTTTAGTGAGTTTGATTAACCCAATTTAGTGTTCTGAGGGGTGATATTTTTCTAGTACTCCTAGGGGCTCCTATATGTATGTATGTGTGTGTGTGTGTGTGTGTGTGTGTATGTATATATATATATATATATATTTACTATTATTATGTCCATAACCCATACAAGACATGAAGCTATTTTCAGACAAAAGTTTGTTCAGTTTGAAAAGTGGCTGTCTACATTTAATCTTCATGCTCATTCCATATAAAACATAAGCAATTCTATATGGCATTAGAACTTTGGGAATGACAGGAACCATTCCATTTAAAATTACATCTTGGTATCAGTAGAACTTGTTTTTTTATTAGATATCTTGGCTGGGATTTGTAGACAGGCACTGCATGCCTGCCTGCCCATTTCTAATGAGACATGTAGTGTGAAATGACCCAGAGCTAATCAGATATGTATTGGGGCTAGGGCAGAGTTGATGTACTGAGGAAAGGCCTGCATAGTAAAATAGAACTGCCATGTTACAGGGAAGAGCAGTGCTAGGCTTTCACAGTAGACAAGTACCACTACTAGCATGACTGATGTGGCTGATATCACTGCCATGGCAGACAAGCATGGCACACTTCATATGTGCCCATGTGTGCAAAGAAGGACCTCATAGCTGCCAGTCCAGGTAGCCCACTGAGGCTCAGCAGAGCAAAGTGAAAAGCCAGTTCATCATTGAACTGGGGAAGAAAGGGGAGAATATCAAGCAGAAGAAAACATGAGATTAACTATAAGGAATGATTGTCAGGAGAAGGGCAGTTTTGTTTTGTAAGTTAGTGAATCTATTCTTCATAAGGAAGAGCAGTCAATGGGGTACCTAGGGATGGCTGATGAGGGATGGTGGGAAATGAGGAGGTTGGGAGGGTGGCCTAATGGTTAAGGTGTTTGCCTTACAAACACAAGGTACAGGGTTTGAATCTCACAGGCAATAATTGGCTAGGCTTAAAATGGCTCGCAAGGGCAGTTAACCTAGTACTAATCTATGAACCTATAATCTATGAACCTATGAACAGGTGCAGACAAACGAAATGAGGACATAAGAGACAGGAGCAAAATACACAAAAGCGGAGGATAACAGTGAGTGGACACAGACTGGTAGAGGGTGCACAGCTGGTGATTGGTAGGATTGAACTGTGGACATAGGGAATGTTATAAAACTTGGGGAAAATTATAGTACAGATAACAGACCACTTCAGAATAAAAAAGTAGTGCAACACCTCGGTACTTGTATGTAAAGCTCTGTCAGGTTTGACCATCATGTCACAATGGTGGTTAGGAAATCCTTTTACCCAGCACAGCTGATGGCAAAAGCTGTCTCCTGTAGATCAAAAGAAGTCCTCGCCTCCTTGTACTCTGCAGTGATTAGGCCCATCATTGAGTACAGCACTATATTTGGGATGTTCTTTACTAAGCATATTGAGCAGTTTGAAAGGCCCTAGACGTTTTTAATTAAAAAGATCATGAACTTAAAAAGGTCTGCGTTACCAACAGATACTGGAAGCTTTAGATGTTCATCGTGTTTCACTGTTGCAGTCATTACACTTGGGTTATCCTGCTGGCAGGCTACCCACAGTCGGCCAGAATTCCAAAGTCTAGGTCCAGCGTCGGTTGCTGTCGCGTCTTCCCTGACGTCAGTGCGTCAGGGGTATAAAAGATGCAGCCGACGCCATTTTCTTCAGTCTTTCTTGCCGTGCGGTGCCCGAAGCAAAAGCAGTTCACAAGTGCCGGTCGGCCGACTCCTGAGATTTTCTAAATTGAATTTCAGAACCGAAGTCTTCAATAAAGCCAAGTACCCCGTTGGGGAAACTTTTTCTTGCTCCAGACCGATGTCAGTAAAAGTTAACAATTGTATTTCTTATGGGAAGCAAATACCTCATAAGGATTTTCACTCTTACTGTATTCATTGCCTAGACCCTGACCACGACGTTGCTAGTTGTCGGTTTTGTGCTAGATTCAACCAACGTACTATTAAGCGTCTGTTTGATTTTGCTTTACATTACTTTGGCCGAAGATTTAACTACATAATGCCGTCGGAACAACCGACGACCGGAATTCATAAAAAACGCAAAGACAAAGAAAAGGACAGGCATCCAAGGTCCAAAACCGACGACGAAGCCTCTTCTAGGCCAGTCACCGGTTCTCAGTGAGGTGCTTTCGCAGCCCCTGACACCCGCTACCTCAGAGCCACAGGCCGCATCCGACTCCCACGTGGAGACACCTAGGCCTCTGGAAACTCAAGGTATTGGGCCTGCGGAAACTATTCCCTCAGATGGGTCCGGAGCCGCTGAGCAAGCATCGGCTTCTGAGGGTGTTTTCAGACCTGCATAGCTTACTATTAAGTCCACTACAGCAGCCAAGGCAAAGTCAAAAACACCATTAAAGACAAGGAAACAAGTACAGCATTCTCCTGGACAGTCATCCATGCCAAAGAAACAGATGCTTAAAATGGCCAAGGACCTAATTACTTTGTTCAGGGGTTCCCATCCCCCTCCTGATAAAAGGCCTAGGCAAGACACTGACTGTGACTCCTCTGACCAGGATTTTATTTCCTGTGATTCCTCTTCAGATCAGGGATATTCTCTTCCTCCCTATGAGGCCTATGAGGACTCTGATGAGAAGAATCTATACCTTCAGCCTCTCCGCCTGAGGATTACTCTTTTGGGGAAACCTTGCACACCATGAGGGAGCATTTCCATTGGGAGAGCCAGGATTATTCAGAATCCAAGAAAAGGCTCAGAGACTTTCTTTTATTACCTCAGCACAGGCCCCTGGCTATCCCCCCTCTGCTTGATATTGTTGATTATGTTTTCTCTGAATCCAGTTTGTCTCCTGATTCTTTACCCCCTGCACCAGTCAAGCCAGACAGGTACTTACAGGGTCCCAGACTCTCATAAATTTCTTTATAGAAACCCTGCTGCTGACCCAGAAACAATTTCTCAGGGTCCCAAAGGAGTTAAGGCTTCCACTGCAAAAAACCCTGTCCCCTCTGATAGGGATTCCAGAGCTCTGGATAGATGGGGGAAAAAGTTTACACGTCTGCTACTTTAGCTGTAAGGGCTTTAAACTGCCAGTTTCACATGCTTAACTATCAACAATACCTAATGCTTTGTTAAAACAGAAAATGCTTACAAACTCAGAATGTCCTGACAATAAGGAAATGCAGGATTTATTGCATGCAGCTGAACAAGTGGGAAAGCATACCCTGCAATGTGGTTTTGATTCATTAGAGGCTTCTTGCAGAACCGCAGTTACAGGCTCTGTCATTCGAAGGCATGCTTGGTTAAAAGAACAAAGTTTACCTGATCATGTTAAAGTAAAATTATTGGATGCTCCACTACAACATGTTACTTTGTTTGGTGTTAAGGCAGAAGAGGTGTTAAAGAAAATGGAGGATAAAGCAAAGTCAATGCAGACAGTAAAGGATTTCTTACAGGTTCGGCCACCTAGATTTAGCAGAAACTGGCCTTCTAAAATTGGTCTTTTCCGGTGTCAGACAGGCCACAAAGAGGCAGATACAGACGCCCAAGAGGCAGATCTCAGCCCCAAGGCTCATACAGACCTAAACATTGGGGTGCTTCAGCCCCCAAAGGAGGAGAAGGCAAATCACAACCTTATAGGAAACAGTCCCAATGACTTCCCTGTACAAAATGCCAAGCACTTACCTTTTGGCAGCACTCTTAGGGGGAATGCTAGCACTTTTCTCACAAAATTGGCACATGATCACCCAGGACAAATGGGTACTGATTATTGTTTCTCAGGGTTACAGGTTCCACTTTCACAACCTTCCAAAATCAAAAGGTATGCCAGACCTGCCACAAAACCAATGGGCAGAGGCACCAAAACAAATTTCTGCTCTCATGGACATGAGAGCTATTCAAAGAGTACCACAGCAAGAACAGGGACAAGGATTTTAATCAAGACTTTCCTGGTACCCAGAAAGGACAAAGCCTGGATACCAATACTGGACCTGTCAATCCTAAATACTTTCCTGGATATTCTGAAATTCAAAATGTTAACAATGCAGCAACTTCTACCCATGCTGGGCAAGAAGGCTTGACTAGTTACTTTGGACCTCAAGGAGGCATACCTGCATGTCCCAGTCAGACAATCTTGCAGAAGATACCTCCGATTCATAGCTGGCTCAATGCATTACCAATTCTCTGCACTGCCCTTTGGCTTATCTACTGCGCCCAGGGTATTCACAAAATGCCTGGCACCAGTAATTGCATTCTGCAGACAAAAAGGAATTCAAATATATCCCTACTTGGATGACTGCCTTATTCAAGCAGAGAGCAAGGACATTCTACTAAAGCATCTGGCGTTTGTAAAAAGATTACTAATTTGCCTAGGGTACACAGTAAACGAAAAGAAGTCAAAACTAGTGCCCTCTCAATAGATAATACTCCTGGGTGCAAGCTTAAATACAACTGCCCAGATGGCTTATCTCACGCCAGACAAGCAAAGGCAACTGACTCATTACTTTCAAATGATGGCAACAAAGACCCAGCTCCCTGCAAGAAAAATTCTGCAGGCTCTGGGCTTCATGGCATCCTGCATTCTACTAATTCCATATGAGGAAACTACAATGGTATCTAAAAAGTGTTGGGACTCAACATTGCCACAGCCTGGAAACAATAATAACTCTTATTCCCTGCCTACAACAGCAGTTTCGATGGTGGGCACTGGCCTGTCACCACAACAAGGGACAGCATTTCACCTTAACCACAGCCAGGCAGACAATAACAACAGATGCATCGGATTATGCCTGGAGGGCACACATGGCAGGAAAATGTATTCAGGGCACGTGGCCCAAGGAACAAATGCATCTTCACATCAATCAAAAAGAGATGCTAGCTGTACAGCATGTCCTGACAGCCTTCAAGGATCTACTATATCCAGGACAACTATTACTAAAGACGGACAATACCACAGTTATGTGGTACATAAACAAGCAAGGGGGCACACATTCCTACCCCCTCTGCAGGCAAGCCATGACTTTGTGGAACACAGCACTGACCTATCAAGTACATCTGCAGGCACAATTCCTGCCAGGAAAGAAAAATACTCTGGCAGACGAACTAAGCAGAAATCTCTTAGATCCTCACAAATGGAAACTAAATCCACAGATCTTCAGCATGATCACAAGGAAATGGGGATGCCCAGACATAGATCTTTTGCCTCCCCTCACAACTGCCAACTACAGAGATTCTGCACAAGAACTTATCACTCACAAGCATGGAAAGTGGATGCTCTATCCTTCAGCTGGAAAACTCTGACAGTTTATGCCTTTCCTCCACTGCCTCTTCTTCCCAAGGTGCTCCTAAAAGTCAGACAAGAGAAGCCAAAAATGATTCTGATTGCCCCAGACTGGCCACGCCAGCACTGGTACCCAATCCTAAAGAGCTTGTCTCAAGGCCCAGTTTGGCCTTTACCTCAAATTCCTCATCTTCTGACTCAACAAAACAATCCGATTCTGCACAGTCAACTCAGAACCTTAAATCTGGCTGCATGGCAGATAATATAGCCACTCAGACTACACCTCTCTCTAAAGCTGTTATGGATGTCATTTTAGAAGCCAGGAGGCCCAGCACTAGGAAATCTTATGCAGAAAAATGGAAGATATTCTGTGCTTGGAACCAGGCACAAGGACTCAAACCACTTGTTCCAAATATACTTCAGATTTTACAATACCTTACTGAGATGCTGGACAAAGGCCTATCCTTCTCATCAATTAAGATCCATGCCTCTGCCATTTCAGCTCATTACAATACGGAACCTCCTATCCGCGGTGGTGGTGCTGCGGTAGCATTGTCGCCTCACAGTAAGACGTTGACCGGTTCGACTCTCAGCTAGAGCGTCTAATGCGTAGAGACATGCGTGAATGGGCGTACCTTTGTTGAAGGTTGTGCGTTAGGGTTGGCAACTCGGTGCGTAAAAATCAACTGCCAATAATTAGCGGACCGGAGTTCCGCCGTGGCGACTCCTAACCGGGAACAGCCGAAAGATGCAACAACAATACGGAACCTCCTATTTTCTCTCATCCACTACTAAGACAGTACCTCAGAGGGGCAAAAAACACAAGACCCCCAAGGAGAACACCGATACCTACATGGGATCTCAATTTTGTTTTTGAAAAGCTCACACTGCCTCCTTTTGAGCCAGCCAATACAGCTGATATAAAATTCTTATCATGGAAAACTGCTCTGCTCCTAGGATTAACTTCAGCAAGAAGAGTCTCAAGAGTTACAGGCATTAATGGCAGTGGAACCTTTCATCATTTGTCATCAGGACAGGTTTTCTCTAAGGACAAACCCAACATTTATGCCAAAGGTAGTATCCAGTGTGGCTCTTAACTAAACCATTCATTTGTCAACATTTTATCCAAATCCCCAGAGTAAAGGGGAAAGACATCTGCACGCTTTGGACATACACAGACAGCTACGCTTCTATTTGGACAAAACAAAAGCTTTCAGAAAACTGAGCAACTGTTTGTAGCTTATGCTGCAGGATCACAAGGAAAGTCCATCTCAAAGCAGACTGTTTCAAAATGGATAGGACACTGCATTCGTTTCTGCTGTTCACAACATGGCAAATCAGTGCCTAAGGGCATTAGGCCACATTTAACCAGAGCAGCAGCCACTTCAGCAGCCTTCCTCAGAGGAGTACCAACCAAAGACATTCTAGAGGCTGCAACCTGGAGTTCGTGCACACTTTCACCAAGCACTACCACTTACCTCTCTACTCTAAATCCGGAGCAGGCTTTGCCACTGCAGTTCTGCAGGGCCTTGTAGCCTCTCCTAATCCTATTTAGGCCCAGCCACCCAACCTCAGCTTTGGGATTCAACCCAAGTGCAATGACTGCAACAGTGAAACACGATGAACATAGTACAGTTGTGTACCTACCATAAATGTAGATGTTCAAGTGTATTCACTGTTGCAGTCCAGGTTACCCACCCACCATCCCCCTTTTCTTTGCTGGGACTTTTCTGTACTTCTCTATTCTATACAACCTATGTGGTGTATTTGCTTGTAGGTGAAGGAAATGTTTATCTTAGTACATGCATGCTTCTTGGCCTAATTTTTTAGCCTACCTATTTGGGGGCACCTGACATCTGGGGCAAGAAAAACTGAAGAAAATGGTGTCGGCTGCATCTTTTATACCCCTGGCGCAGTGACGTCAGGGAAGAGGCGACAGCAACCGATACCGGACCTAGACTTTGGAATTCTGGCTGACTGCGGGTAGCCTGCCAGCAGGATAACCCAAGTGTAATGACTGCAACAGTGAATACACTCTAACATCTACATTTATGGTAGGTACACAACTGTACTTTTTGTTTATTCAGTGTCATATACACTCCTTTGGGGCAGTCTTTGTCTTGCTTGTAAGGGTTATAGGAAATCCAGTAGTCCAGTAATTCTTAAACCTCAAAAATAAGACTCTTACTAACATGAGAGCTAGAGATCTAAATCCACTCCAGCAAATTAAGACAAGATGTAGGGATATTTTTATCATGCAGTGTCTACACCTTCTCTGGAACAAACTTCCTGTCTAAGATAAGCAGTGTTGTCTGCCTTTTAATAGCAACTGGACAGTTGTGTAGATATTCATAAATTCTCCCTAGGTATGACTGCCCTAGCCGCCTTTGGAAAGGGAGACAAGGCATAAGCGTAGGTATTGGGAAGGCGTTTATGGCTTTGTGGCTCAGTTGCCTTGTAACACCTATGATTCTATGAAAACCTGGGTAGAGAATAGGACAGGGGCCATGGATTGATACCAGGCCAGCCCAGGGGGCAACACCCAGCCATCACTCACATCTGTGACTGACATTAGAGGCAGGATGTACCTTTGCTGACCTAGTGGCTGTGACCTGCAGGTTATATGACTCAACAGTGTGTGGCAGGAGGTATTCCATGGTGCTGGGGGGGACATCCATTTGTCTGTGTTCTGTGGATGACTTCAGCCTCCACAGCTGATAGCAGATGATGATGAGAACCTCCCTTGGGCCACTGTCGGAAGAGGGGCCTATGACTCCTCATGAGAAATAGCCACTGAGGTCACCAGCAATTCCTCCAGATTACCTTAATAAGTGTGACCTCTGTCTTCCTGCAGTGAAGTAGACCTGGTAACCAGTGGTAAGTCTGCATCAGTTAAATCTGCTGGCTTATGCAGATGTTATCACTGCTGCTTCACATTTGACCACAACTGGAAATACAGAAGTCTGAGATAGCGCACACTACTCTTTTGTGCTACAGCTACAGTTGCAGTTATACAGTGGAGTACCATGCACTCACTGCCAACTGAGTCATTCCCACTTCCTGCATCATCCTCCCATGATCAGCTGGCACTCTGATTGCTGTAAAAGAAGGCATGCACACCTTAGTACACAGGCTTACTAGGTAATGCAATAAGAAGAGAAAAAAATGCTTACAATAAATGTCCATCTCATTATCTTTCTCTCTTGTCCATCAATTTCTACTCACCACTGGTGAAGCTGGTCAGGGTGGTGCTCCGACAGGTACTCTACCGATGGTGGTACTGCTCATCAGAATGGGTGATTCCAGTGGAAACTCTCAGGATTTTGGCAAGCTCATGCTATGCTTTAGACATTCACAATGGGCCATCACAGTCCCTTAAGAGGAGCTCAAAGAAGTCACAGTGCAGGAAGAACAAGACTATCTTGCTCTCCCCAGCACATCCTGCGGAAGCCTTGAAGATGTCCTTCTATTCTCATGTTGCAGTATTCTTAACCTTTGGGTTAGCCTCTGCCTAGTGACCCAAAAGTCTGACCGTTATACAAAAGCTTTAGTCACTGTAGGGTACGTGGGACGTCTGATGTTGGCCGTAGGGAACGTGGACCTTAAAAGTGACGTCTGCACGTACCTTCCTCAGAATTTCTCTGCCACTTGTCGAACGTCAGCTCATCCTTTGCCATCAGATCCTGCGATTTAAGTTAAATACCCAGTTGGGGCCGTTTTTCTTAATATTTTCTTGGTGCGGACATCCAGACCGGTCCTTCCTCCGCTTCTGTAGCTCCTGAGACCAGGCCCTTCTCAGGCCCTACACCCTCTAGACCTGTCTCTTCCTTGAAAAAGAAACAAAAAACTAAACATGACTCTTCACCTACTAAGAGCATGCCTGACTGGCAGGCTTTCTCTCAAGGCTTATTTAATGCTTTTATGGCCCTTAGGCCTTCCTTAGCGGTTTCTCCCATGGCTGTTCCCCCCTGTTATTAGCCCTAGACCCCAGATCATTGAGCCTCCCACCTTGGAGGCTGAAGAGTCTTCAGATTCTTCTTCTGAGGATTCTTTGTCTTATGCCTCTCAAATGTCTTCTCCCCTGGGTTATGCATCCCCGCCTAGGACTCTGATGAGGTTGATTCCCTTGGGGAGGACCTGACCTTCGGAGAAACAGTCTCTCAGATGAGAGAATTCTTTAAATGGGACTCCACAGAAATGACTGAAGTCCAAAAGAGATATTATGAACTCCTACAAATGGACACTCCTGCACCTTCTGCAATTCCCCCAGTCCTGCCAGTCTTTTTAGATGCCTTTTCTGCAGCTTTTAAAAATCCTGATTTCCAACCCCCTGCTCCTAGAAGACCTGACCGGTTTTATAAGGTCCCTGAAGGGGCAAAATTTCTTAAGTGTACTGCCGCAGATCCTGGTACTATTTCTGTTTCTGCAGACAAACCTCCAGACTGCTACCTTCCACCTCTGTCCTCCCTTCTGAAAAGGATAGCAAAACAGTGGAGAGAATTGGCAAGAATTTGACCTTTAGGGGTATCAACTACCAGACACACATGTCCAAGTACTCCCTAGCCCTTTTATCTCAGGCCTCAAAGCTTTTGGATGGCCTCTCTGATTTGGTCGCAAAGTCCCAGATCTCTAGTCTGATCTCCTTGTCCTCAAAACTGACAAGACATTCAATCAAATGCATTTATGATGCTGCAGAGGCTTCACCCAGATCTGCAGCCTCCACCTCAGTACTCAGGAGGTACTCTTGGTTGTGGTTACACCCATTTCCTGATAATATCAGGGCTAAACATTTAGATGCCCTACTGGGCAATTCAACCTTGTTTGGCACCTAATTGGCAGAACTTTTCAAAACCCTGCAACAAAAGGGAAAAGAACTTCAGGAAATAAAACATTTGTTTGTGTCACCTATTCCTAAATTTCACAGGAATTACCCTACCAAGACTCAGTTTTTTTAGAAAACGTTCTGCTCCTCCTCCTCCTGCTAGGGGCAAAAAGTGTTCCAGAAAGCAGCAGCCTCCTTCTAGGCCTGCCAAGACACCAACCCAGAAACCTCCATTTCAGGACAAGGCAGGTAGTGTGTGACTACCTGCCCTCCTCTTCCTCTTCCTCCAGGCGATATTCCCGTTTCCCAGAGACTCTCTCACCGTCTCCCTTTCTGGGAAAGCATCACCTCAGACAAGTGGGTTCTTTCTATCATAGAAAGATTATTTCATGACTTGGGTCATTCCTCCTGTTTTCAGGGGCATCCCTCAGCCACCAAAGGGCCAACTGCCCCTATTACAACCCATCTTGAACAGCCTTCTCTCTCAAGGAACTATTCAGTCAGTTCCATGCTCAGAAAAGGGAAGAGGCTGTTACTTCAAACTTTTTCTAGTCCCAAGAAAGGATGGTCCATGGAGACCCATACTGGACCTCTTGCATGTCAACCTCTTTATTTTTATTTATTGACATTTGTTAACCAGGAAAGTCCACTGGGCCAATGGCCGATTTTCAGTGGAGGCCCGGGGAGAAAAGCTCCATACAATCACAGAAATATTTACATAACATCAGCTTAACTTTGAAAGTCAAGAAAGTTTTTACACAATACAAATTGAAGTAGCTATACAAGACAAATACATATTTAGGGGTATACAATACAATAAAAATAAACCCAGTGTGTTATATTTTTAGTAATTCTGTTTGTATATTCTCATAAGTAAGAATACTGTTTAATCAATTCTGTTTATTCGGCCACAGAAATCAAGAAAGCAAGAGAGATTGGATATGAAGACAGATGGTGTAAATTGCAACTATATTAAGTTAGTAAAAGTATTTATAGTGTATAGTGGCCAAAACATTTAAGGTGGTTTAATTATATGACAAGAACAGACAAGGTTATTGAGATAGTGTTCTTTTAGTGAAAATTTAAATGTTTTTAAAGAGTCTAGTTGAGTAAGAGAGAGAGGGAGCACATTCCAAAGTTTGGCAAAGTTTGGCAAAGGCATGGGAATACATTGTCCAGCTCTTTTGTTGGGTTTAGTTATGGTTAAGAGTTTTTTGTTAGAGGACCTAAGATGCCGAGTAGGGGGTGTGTGTTTGTATTATAGTTTGAAGGGATGGACAGAAGTTTGGATTATTTAGCAGTTTGTGGGTGAGAGTAAGTTGGGAGTGATGTAGGCAATGAGGGAACTCAAACCAGTTTATAGATTTAATGGCCAGGCAATGTTGTGGCGAGTTGGCATGTTGGAGACAAACATAGCTATTTTATAGTAGCACGACTGCAGATTGTTCAGGAGAGATGTGTGCAGGTTAGTGAAAATGGGGCAACCATAGAGGAGGGAGGGTAGAAGTAGACTGTTAACTAGTTTCTACTTGGTAGACTTGTCCAAATAGGGTTTATGCCTTATAGAGTTTGCCAAGCTTAAAATGAGTCTTTTTGATTGAGTTGAGTATATTATTCTCAAAGGATAGTTTGTCATCTATTGTGATACCAAGTAGTTGGCTGTTTTTACAATTTCAATTTCTGTATTGTTTTGAGAGAATATTTTAAAGTCTAGAGTTAGAGGTTTGGTTGTGAAGAGTAAAAGTTTTTATTTTTTTGGGATTAAGTAGCAGTTGAGCTTCGTTAAGCCAAGATTCGATGGAAGTAAATGCATTTTGTGTTAACTTTAGGAGATCTGAGATGTTGTTAGAGGATGTAATAAAATCGTCCACGTATTGAATGAGTGTACTTTGCAGGGATGCTTTATGGAGATTATTAATAAATATGTTAAAAAGCAAGGACCCAAGAACAGACCCTTGGGGAACGCCTGTGTTGTTGAGTAGGTAATTTGATTGCTTACTTTGCCATCTAACAAATTGTTTTCTGTTGTGTAGCTAGTTGTGGAACCAGGATAGCATGTGTGGGGAGCATTTTTTCGGTCTCAGGTTGTAAAAGTAGTTTTGAGTGGGCCACTGTATCAGAAGCTTTTGATAGGTCTAGTAGGATCACTGATGTTAATAGGCCTGTATCAAGAGCTTTGTATACAGAGTTGGTAAATGACAGTAAGGCTGTTGTGCTGTGTGCTGGCCGAAAACCGTGTTGGGTGGGTGCAAGTAGGTTATTGTCTGTTAAATGTTTTAGCAATTGAGAATGAATACACTTTTCTAAAATTTTAGATAGAGGTGAAAGTATGGAGATGGGCCGGTAGTTAGATAGATCACTGGTGTTACCACCTTTGTGAAGGGAGAGTCTTTCCATAGTTGTGGGACATATGCTTCAGAGATTGATTGGTTAATGAGAATGCTAATTGGAAGAGCTATAGAGTCTTCTGCATGTTTTAGGTATTCAGCTGGAAGGCCATTGGAAGAAGGGGGAGCCTGTTTTTTAGTTTTGAGAGCAGTTTACGAACTAGAGAGGTGGCTACTGGTTGTAATGTAAATAGAGGAGTGGACGGGTTTTTGTTGGAATTACAATTGATGTGAGGGGAGTGGTTAGAGAGTGTATTACTGTTTATGTTGCCCATTATACTTTTGTTAGTTTGTAGAGAGAAATCATTAACAAGTTTTTGGATGGTATCAATAAAATGAGAATTGAAGGCTTGGGCAGTTTCTTGAGGATCTTTGTCAGGAAATGGGGAGGGGTTGTGTTGAGTACCAGGATTTAGGAGAGATTCTTCTAGTACCCATCTTCCATATGCTTAGCTTTCAAACTCTTTTCCCACTAATAATGCCTCAGGCATTTCTGACCACTTTGGACATCAAAGATGCTTACCTACATATCCCCATCAGGCCCAAATACAGGATGCTTCTATGTGCATTCCTCACATTTTCAATTCTCTGCTTTACCCTTTGGACTATTTACAACTCCAAGTGTATTCACCAAATGCCTGACTCCAGTGATAGCCTACTGCAGGGTTCTAGGGATACAAAATTTTCCATACCTGGATGACGACCAGATCCAGGCAGACTGCTACAGTACCCTCCATACCCATCTCCAGACAGTCATTTCTGTTCTGCAGTCTCTGGGCTTCACAGTCAGCGTCCCCAAAATCCAGCCTAAACCCCTCCCAGGACCAGGTCTTCCTGTGGTGCAGAATCAGAACAGACGTTATGATGGCATTTCTCCCACCCAGCAAAGTGGAATATCTAAAGGAGTACCTGCTGTCTGTCATACACATCCCTTCAATGACGGCAAGAGAAATCCCTCAGACTCTTAGATTATATAGCTTCCACAATCCCCCATGTTCCTACTGGCAAAACTCCACATGAGAAAGCTTCAGTGGTATCTGATGTCCAAATGGACCCAACACTCCCACCCACTGGACCACACCATTCCCTTCTTACCATGCTTAAGGAAGGAGATCCTTTGGTGGGTGGATCAAATCTCTTGAAATCCAGGGCTTCCCTTGCAACCCCTAGCCCCAGTACAGGAAATGTACACAGATGCTTCAGACCTGGGGTGGGGAGCTGCTGTGGGCAGCTTGAAGGTGCAAGGCACGTGGACAAGCCCCTCCAAGAGGGAGCATATTAACATCTGAAAGATGAGGGCTTTCAACTTTGCTTGGAGGGCCTTCCAACACGTCCTGAAGCCAGGACCCCTGAAATTGTTCACGGACAACACTATTGTCCTTTGGTATGTGAACAAACAGGGGAGAGCAAAGTCGTAGTTGTTATCCAGACTTGCACTCCAGGCTTGAGAACTGACAGCCTGGCATGGAGCAACTCTACAGGCTGTCTATATACCATCAGCTCAGAACACACGGGCAGATGCCCTAAGCAGAT
Source organism: Protopterus annectens (assembly GCF_019279795.1). Lineage (NCBI taxonomy): Eukaryota > Metazoa > Chordata > Ceratodontiformes > Protopteridae > Protopterus > Protopterus annectens. Next base: position 890,266,040 of record NC_056730.1, on the reverse strand, counting down.
CTATGTCACAATCCCACAAATGGATGCTACACAGGGATGTGTTTCTGGACATAGTCCATAGATGGGGTACAACACAAATAGACCTGTCTGCCTATCCTCTAAACAGGCAACTTCCACAGTTCTGTGCCATGGCTCCCAGCCCCCTAGCGAGGGCAACTGATGCCTTTTCTATCTTCTGGGGGGGGTGTTTATGTACACTTGCCCCCTTCCCCCCCTACAGAAAGTCCTGATGAAAATTCAGCATGACAAACCAAAAATCTTGCTGATGACACCCTTTTGGCCAAGACAGCACTGGTTCCTCCTCCTTGTGCATTTAACCAGGGGCAGTCATCACAAGTTAATTTACAGAGTGGACCTACTCAGAGACAGGACAAGGGATACCTGATCCATCTCCACCTGGAATCTCTGAACCTAACCCTGTGGGTGATGGAGTTTTGATCTCTTTCAGACACCTTTATTCTGAGGATGTACTAAATGTCCTGCAGGAGGCTGGGACAAGCAGTACTAGGAGACCCTATCTGTCCAAGTGGAAAAGGTTCTCCATTTGGTGTCTCACAAGACAACTAGACCCATTTCAAGTAGGGGCCCCCCTGGTACTGTCTTATCTGTGTTAATTGTTGCAGGCAGGGTTGATGAATTCCTCTGTAAAGTCCCACCTTGCTGCTATTTTTGGATATCTGCCTTTAGAACTACCACTTGTTTCTAGACTTCAAGTGGAGGTGTTCCTAAAAGGAGTTCTAAACTTCAGACCACCCAGAAGGCTAGTTCCACTGCCCTGGGACCTGAACTGTGCGTTAGAGAAGCTCATTGTTGCTCCATTTGAGCCACCAGCTACAGCTTCTCTGAAGTATTGCACTTGGAAAACTGTGCTTTAGGTGGCCTTAACTCCAGTCAGGAGAGTCCCAGAGCTCCAGGCCCCAATGGTCACCCCACCCTTTTTGATCTTCCACAAGGATAGGGTTACCTAGACCTTTATGCCTAAGGTGGTCAATGAGATATCCCTGAACCTATGTGTCCATCTCCCCCACCTTCTTCCTGCAGCCCCAGAATGACAGTGAGAGAGTCCTGCATTCCCTTGATGTTCAGACAACTCGTATTCTACATTGACAAGTCAAAACCTATTAGGAGATCAGAGCAATTGTTCGTCTCTCTTCAACCCAGGGCTCTGGGAAAAGCTGTGACTAAACAGACTGTTTCTACATGGATTTCCAAAGCAGTCTCCTTTTGCTATGCCTACCATTGAAAACACATAGACTCCAATATTAAAGCCCATTCTCTAGGGCCATGGTCTCATCTGAAGCTTTTTTCATGGGGTTGGACACTGCCTATATTCTAGAAGCCACTACCTAGACATCTGTCCTTACCTTCACAAAACACTACAAACTGGATCACATCTCCAGAGCCAGAGCAGGGTTTGCTAGGGCAATCCTGCATGGATTTTTAGAAAATAGTTCCAAACCACCCTCTTCTTCTTCCCTTTGCGCTATGGCACTCACCCAATGGTTAAGAATACTGCAACATGAGAATAGAAGGACATAGAACAGTTGTGTAAAATCTTACCATAACCATAGATGTCCTCTTCCATGGTGCAGTATTTTATCCTACCCTGCTATTCAAAAGGAAATGTGGGCTTTTGCTGGGTGATTAAGGATTTGTGCGGCTGTCCTGGTACTGAGGTCTGACTGGAGCACTCAATTCTGAAGAAGGTATGTGCAGACGTCACTTTTATGGTCCACGTTCCCTATGGCCAACATCAGAGTCCCTTATAATACCTTGCCACAGTTCCACACAGGCTGTGTATATCAGCATATTGATCTCATTGGAACTGGGCCAAGCATGGCTAGTGCAGGCTAGGCTAGCTATTGCATTGCATCCAGATCTGATTCAGAGACAGTTGTGTTAAATTGGCTCATTAGTATAGCCACCTTACTATGAAGCCCTTGTTGTAACAGTATAAATTCTGGGTTCCATTTTGCAAGAGCACGTATAGATGATGAACCATCTACGGGTTACCTGTTTGCACCAGAGACATAGGTGCCAAACCAGGGATGAATTTCTAGCTTCCCATCCAATTGTCCAAGTTGCACTTGAATTGGATTAGGGAGGAACTCTGCTTCACATGGATGGGGAGCCTGTTCCATAGACAAGGTTGTCTTTGGGATACATACCTATCTCTCCAGCAGATAGATTTATAGGTGTTTATCGGCTAATGACCACAAGGGCCTTTTTAAGCCTGGCCATGCATCCCAAATCTATGACTACTTCTGATACCCTTGATAAGTGTAAGCATGGGCCTGGGAGATGAAATGAAAATCTGCAAAATATAGAACTTTACATATTAATTGTTTGGAAATGGGTACAGAAGTGCTGAAGGCAGAAAATTCACCTAGTAATGTACCCCAATAGTGTAATCAGTACCTGTGGCGAACAGCAGTGACATTAAGACAGATATCGTGAGGTATGTATGTGTAGGAACACAGTACAATGGTGTGAACCTGTCCTGTTCACAGCAGACCATGGGCAGCAGGCAACAAGGAAAGAACAAGACACAAGATACATGAAGGGAACCATGTATGTAATGGTATGGCTGGTAATGCAGTGCAAGATTCATAGGTATGTAAACAACCATCAGGGCTTTTGTAAGCCTAGACACCAATCCAACTCTGTTGCCTCCGTGTGTAAAATGGGCCTTTATTAAGAGGTGCTAAGTTAGTTAGAAAGCTTCTAGAGATTATGTGGGGTGGGGGTATGTTAGTTTGGGCATTACTATTTGCCTTTGTCTGTCAGAGGCATGGGGGACAGACCCAGGGTGAATTTCCAATTTTATATCCGTTGGTCAAGGTTACACTTAAGTAGGATTAGGGATGGACTCTGCTTCACATGGACAGGGGAAGTTATTTGTACTAATACATGGGGCCTGCTGGCATATGTGGGAAGAGAGTTAAGTAACCCGTGCCCATTGCAGTAGGTTTTACAAGAAGTGGTTCTGCTCAACAGAACAGGGGTCAGCTAAACCTCAGCTGCCAAGACAGGCTTGAAGCTCTATCTCTAAACTCTGTTTGATAGAATCCTGTGCTGTTAAGGACATCACTGAGTTCATCGTATTGATTACTGCTGCAGCAACTGTAGCTACTTATCTACTCCTGTCCAAGGAAGTTTGAGGAGTAGTAGGTACATGTTTAGTTATTGGTTTTGTTTTGACAGGAAATATGGAGCCAACAGTGTTAGTAAAGGCAGCAGCAGCTTCCCCAGGGATGGTCAGAACATTCTGACAAAACATGGATGATGAGGTCTTTCCTGTTGCCTCTCCCAAGACTGACCAGTGTGTCTCTCCCTTGCCCGCTAAGGGGACCCCAGCCTCCACAGAGAGCATGGCTAACTAGTGGCTGTACGTGTTACACCAGTGGGATCCAGGATAAAAGATAAGTGGTCTGAGGAACAAACAGTGGCCACAGCAGAATCGTTCATCAGTGGCTGAATCAAACTACTAGCCTGCTGTGGTGGCAAAGACTGTTTGCTTGATTTTCTTTTTAGTTTTTATGGCTGGAAGGAGGACAGACCATTGAACCGCTAGTTTTTTTCTATGGCCAAGCCAAAGATGGCATTCCTTTCCTGGAGAAAACAAACAGCAAAAGCCGGTAAAAATCAAAAGTCTTTAAAAGTCACTTTTTTCAAACAAAAACATAGAAAAAAAACTTGGCACTTTCCCTGAGGTATGGTTAATAAGAGTCTGTAGGTTCCTGATGTGGGCCACAGCATCATAGTACACACACTTGATCCCATAGTCCTGCGTCTTCGTAGTAGTGCACTGCATCAAGCTCCAAGACTGCAAGCCACCTAAGTGAGCATCGTCAATGTTCACAATATTGCAGCTCAATCCTACCACTGGTGGATGTTATCCTTGACTCCTCACAGCCTGTTAGAGTATGTGGCTATCAAATTCACCTCACATGACCTTACTCCATATTATACTGACGTCCTTCTGTTCAATGTTGCAGTATTCTTTGTGTGTGGGAAGTCCTCCACCCAAGTGACCTGACATCCGGCCAGCATACAATTTTTTAGTTACTGCAAGGTATATGGGATGTCACATGTATATGCTAACAATGTCAGCCATAAAAGGATGTCCGCACGTACAATCCACAGAACTTTTCTGCCGCCATTCGGAATGCTTGACTCGTACATCGATCTGCTGCCTGATTCCATTGGTTGCTGCCAGCTTTCAAATAAATGCCCCGTTGGGAATTTATTTCTTTGCTACTGCCTTGTACTTAGTTCATGTCATCCAGGAAGGGCAAGTGTAGGTGTGGAAGTCAGATTCCACATAAAGACAACCACGAGCTTTGTCTTTTCTGCTTAGACCCCAGCTACAACCATCGCTGTTGTTGCATGTGTCAGGCCTTTGTTCCAAAAACTTTGTATAGCTGACTTTCATCTTTGAATCTTTATTTAGAGAATCAATGACTTAAACGTCTAGCTAAGGACGTTATGGAGGGTTCTGCAGGTCCTTCAGCTGGACCAATTTTGAAGAGGAAGGTTAACAAGCCTAGGCCTGAATTCTGTTCGGCTGTGCCTTTTGCCACTAACGTATCCCTTGAGGTTAGTGAAGATTTGGTGTTATATGAAGGTTGGGTCTGGTTCCTCGACTGGCACCTCATCCGAAGCCCTTAAGGAATCTGACCTAGGCATGTCCTCAGATGCAGTGCAAACATCTATTTCAGATAGACAAGGGGAACCACGGCTCATTGTGCTTGAGGGCTCTAGGGACTTGCCTCCTACTCCAGTTAAGGAATAAATTCCAAAGTTGGTTGCAGAAGTCAGTCCTACGTTGGCTTCTTCCACATCTCATCTTGCTGAAATGCATGTTAAGAAAAAACAGAAAACCAGACACACTCAAGCCCCTTCCTCTCTACAGTCTGACTGGGTTTTTTTTTCTCATGGATTTTTATGGCTTTGAAGCCTTCCTCTGCTATTTCTTTTCTGTCTTGTACATCTTCTCCTGTTGAGAGGGTTAAGGAACAGGTATTATCTAATGATGGTGACGATGATGATAATTCTTCCTCTGAGAATTCCTTGGCATACTTAACACAAATTATTTCCCATTTAGAATATTCCTCTCCAGAAGAGGCGTCCAATGGGGGGATTCCCCAGTAGAAGAGGTTTCTTTTGGGGAGACCATTAACAAAATGAGGGATTTCTTTTAAATGGGACTGTTTACAGATTTCAGAAGAACAGAAAAGGTATTATGCCCTTCTACAAATGGAAGTACCTTCCCCTTCCACAGTGCCTCCTGCTTTGCCAGCTTTCTTGGACACTTTCTCTTCCTCTTCTAAGGACCCTGACTCACAGGCTCCTGCTCCATAAAGGCCAGATAGGTTCTATCAGTGTCTGACTGCAAGTTCTTGTATAAGTGTCCTTCGGCTGATCCAGCGGTTGTTTCCATTGCTTCAGGCAAGTCTTCTAGGTTGTCTCCTTCAAAACTACTTCCCTCTGCTAGAGATTAAAATTATGGAAAGACTTTGTAAGAAAGTTTTTACTTTCTTCACTTTGGCCATTAGAGCTATGAATTACCAAACTTACATGTCCAGGTATTCATTGGCCCTACTTTCTCTGGCCTCTCAAGCTCTTTCTCAGCTTCAGATTCTGACATTAAAAATCAAGTTATTTCTCTTAGAAGCTTCATCTCAAGTGGCTAGACGCTCAATTAAATGCAGTTATGATACTGTTGAAACATCCTCTCGAGCAGCTGCATCTAGTTCTGTACGTAGAAGTCACTCTTGGTTGAGGCTTCAACCATTGCCAGATGACATAAAAGCAAAATTGTTGTATACACCTCTAGATGAATCTGCTCTTTTTGGTTCTGCAGCTGCAGACTTAAGTCCTTACAAGAGAAGGGAAAGGAATTTTAAGATTTGAAGCACCTTTTCATATCTCTTGTTCCTAAATTCCGCAGGAATTTTCCTTCAAAGACATCATTGTTAGAAGACCAGTGCACCTGTCTTCTTCCAGACCTAAAACGATTGCTAGGAGACCTCCACAATCTAAGTCTGCTAGCTCTGCACCTTCCTCCCAGCAGTCCTTTCCAGCCAGGCCAAGTACTCTGTGACTACCAGCCTCTTCGAAGTCTTATCCCTCTATCTCTTTGTCTGTCTCTCTCTTTTCCAGCATGACAAAGATCACTCAGGATTCCTGGGTTCTTTCCATTATCCAACAGAGGTATGTCATGACTTGGAAAACTCTTATAGCCTCATAGGAGTGTACTAGGCTAATGGCCCTGGAGCCTTTACAAGCCTAGCCCATAGATGTGCCCTGGCATCGTGCCACCTGATGTTAGTTCCCAGTGCCTCTATCAAGTAGAGCCACTGGAGTGACTCCAGGGGTGAACTTTCTATTTCCCATCCACTCAAGATTTCTCTTCAAGAGGGCCAGTGAGGTGCTGTGCTTGATATGTATGGGAAGTCTGTTCCAGAACATGGACAGTCTCTGGGTTTTGAACCTGTCCCTCCAGCATGTTCTGTTGATTGTGGAAATGAGGCCTCTGGAGCATGTGGTGCAGAGGGATTGGGATTTATTTAGATGTAGCATTTCTAACACAGCTGGGTCAGACATGGGTTTGTAAGTCAAGTAGAGATTGCCTCTTAGTAGATGATATGAGAGGGAGAATAGCTAGAATTTTTGTTGAGTCTGTCCCTGTACGACATGTGTTTAAGGCCTAGGATCCTCTTCGTGAGGTACTTTTGTGGCCTTTCCAGCTGTTGCATGTGTCTAGTAAGGTACATGTCAAATGGGGCATTATACTCAATGATTGGCCTAATGACGGAAGAGTAGACAGAGATGATGACCTCTTTCTTCCTGAATGCAAAACCCTTGGTAATGAGATGTGCCACATAGAAGGATTTTCTGATCACAGTGGCAATGGTCGAAAAAGTGATTGGTGTGAATTGTGTCCCCAGGTCTCTTATAATGCCTTCAGTGTTCAGTGAGCTCCCATCAATGTGGTAATTAGTGGGAACTGAGTTTTTCCCAAAGGGGATGATAACGCATTTTTTGGCATTAAGCTTAAGGCCATGGTTTCGATACCAGTCATTGGTCTCAGTGATTCCTTTCTGTAGGATTTCTACTTCACTTGGGGAGTTAATAATGGCTCCCAGCTTGCAGTCCTCTGCGAACTTGGTCAGCCAGAGTCCCTCCATGTTGGCCTGGATTTCTAAGAAGTAGATGCCAAACAGGAGAGGACCCAGGACTGATCCCTGTGGGACTCCACTCGTAACTGGTCTGCAGTCTGACTTGGAGTCTGCTACTTTCACACTGTGGGTTCTATCTGTGAGCCAATTTTCAACCCACCTAGTGATATAGGGGTTGATACCTAGTTTGAGTTTATCAATAATTTGTAAGTGGGGAATGGTATCGATGGCCTTGGTCAGATCGAGATAGGCTATATAAACTGCCTTGCCTACATCCACAGCTCTGGTGACTAACTCAAAGAAGTTAACCAGGTTGAGCAGGCATGATCTACCTTTCACAAAACCACATTGCGTGGGATCTAGAGTTTGGATATTCCCTATATCCTTGTTAATTAGGTCCATGATGATGCGCTCCATAGCCTTAAATATCAGACTCATCAGGCTAATGGGGCGATAATTCCCAGGGTCTGTAGTCGCTCCCCCTTTATGGAGAGGGATGATTGCAGCAGTGTGCCATTCGGTAGGAACAAAGCCTGATGTGAGGCTGTGACTGAACAGGGCACACAGATGTGGTGCCATTTCACTTTGTAGTTCATGTAGAACACATCCAGGGATATTGTCGGGTCCCATGGAAGCTGTATTCTTGGCCTTGGACAATGCAGCTTTAACCTTTGCTGCAGTAATGCTGGATGTCCGGCATTCCTCCAGTATTGTGATTGGTCCTTTGGGGGGTGGGGGTAAAGTTGGCACTGAATCTGTCGGCCAGTATGTTGGCAATATTTATTGCCTCAGTATGCGAGGTACCATTGTGCAGTAACTCTGAGCAAACTGGATATTGCTGTGGAGATTTTTGATACATAACTGTAGAGTGTGTTGTGGTTGTTTTTAGTGTCTGCCGCAGTTCTGCCTTCATAGCTGGCTTTAGAGGTTTTGATGAGGGATCTCAACTTTTTGTCGAGGCTAATAAGGGAGTTTTTCCAGTCTTGGGACTTCACCTTTTTCTGCAACAGTTTCTTCCTTCTGTTGTAGAGCTTATTAATGGCAGGGAACCACCAGATTGGCTTCCTTTTTTTTGGAGGAGAGTGTCTTGTTTCTGTTGGATATGGCTAGTTCCATGTATTTGTGTACGTGTTCGTACAGTGCATTGGTTTATGATTCGGCAGTCATGCATCTATTTTCCATTGACATGGGTGTGAAGTTAGCCACCTCTGTTTTTAGCAACCCAGAGTCAGCTTTGGAGAAGTTTTTCATGGCGCTTACCTTTGGAGGGGGGGAGAAATGTGGATTTCCATGCTGATGAGTTTGTAGTCTGATCTAACCAGGGAGGAATTGACTGTTGGTGTAGAGCAACGGTTGCCCATGTTAGTAATAACCAGGTCAAGGACGTTGCTTCCTCTAGTGGGGGTAAGAATGAGCTGGTCCAGGGCTTTGGAATTGATGAATTCCAGGAAGCATTGGGCCAGTGTACTGGTGCATGAGTAGTTTTCCCAGTTGATGGAGGGGTAGTAGTATGAGAGTGTTGGGTTGGACCCTAATAGTTTCCAGGGTGCTTAGGAATGTGGAGTGAGAGTCTTGGGACATGGTTGGGGACCTATAGTAGACTATGATCTGAATTGCCGTCTTACCCAGTGTTAGTTGTATCTGAAGTATCTCAGATGCGTTATGCTGGGCTATTAGTCGGGAGGTGTGCATATCCTTTATGAATATGGAGACACCACCACCTTTGGAGTTTCAGTCCATGTTCCCCCTTTCATGGGGATTCCACAGCCCCTACAAACTAATTGAATTTATTTCCACAAGCTGTAAAAAAAAGTTATTTTCTCAAGGCACAATTCAACAAGTGCCAATGGACCAGAGAGGCAGAGGTTTTCATTCAAGAATGTTTCTAGTCTGCAGAAAAGATGGTCCTTGGAGACCAATTCTGGATCTTTCCCACTTAAACACATTCCTAAAAGTGCCAGATTTCCGCATGCTGACTGTACAGACTTTGTTTCCCTTGATTCCTCCTCAGTTTTGCATGGCTTCTCAAGACATCAAAGATGCTGCCTCCACATCCCCATCCAGCCTCTTTACAGGATGTTTTTATGTTTCTGTGTGGCTTCTTTGCACTTTCAGTTCTCTGCCTTGCCTTTTAGGATTTCAACTGCCCCAAGGGCATTCTCAAAGTGTTTGGCCCCTGTGATTGCTTACCTAAGGGTCAAGGGTATTCAGGTACATCCATACCTGGATGATCTTGTTCTGGTTTCTCTATGAGAACAGCTGATTCAAAGTTTAGAGTTTGTCATCCCTTTCCTACAAAATCTGGGGTTCAGCTTAATTTCAGAAAATCTTCCCTGTCCCTTTCACAAGACCATATCTTCCTAGGGTGCAAGTTCAGAACAGATGTTATGATGGCTTTTCTGCCAGTAGACAAGATTTGCTCCCTCACTTCCTTCTGTGAAAACCTTCTGCCCCTCTCCTCCATTACAGCCAGGGAGTTTCTGAGACTTCAAGTTTTATGGCATCCACAATACCCATGCTGCCTCTTGCAAGACTCCAGATGTGGAAATTTCAGTGGCGCCTAAAATCAGTTTGGACACAGCATACTCACCCTTTGAAGTTTGTGATCCTTCTGTTACCATGCCTACAAAAACAGCTTCTTTGGTGGATCCAACAATGTGCTCTGAATCCAGGACTTCCTCTTCATCTGCCCCAGCCTACTCAGGAGTTGTTCACAGATGCCTCAGACAAGGGTTGGGGCAACGTTTGCGTCAAAGAAGGTACACAGGGACTTTGGTCTCATTCCCAAATGAAAGACCATATCAGCATCAAGGAAATGAGGGCTCTTCTACTCCTGCAAGCTTTCCATCCTCTTTTAACCAGGTCCGCTGAAAGTGTTTACAGATAACACCACTGTTCTTTGGCATGTCAGCAAATGGGGGGTCAGAGTCTTACCTTCTTTGCAGGTTAGCTCTCATGGCATGGGATTTGGCAGTTCAGTTCAAGGTTAGCTGTTCAAGCCATTTACATCCCATCTGCTCAAAACATTGTGGCGGGCACACTAAGCAGGTCCGTGACTCAATCTTTACTCTACAACAAAACATAAAAAAAAAACAAAGAAAAGCAAGATCCTAAAAGGTAAAAGCTCTAGCTAAAAATAGTAAAAGCTAAGGAACTAAGAAAAAGCTGAATCAAAGCTAATTCAAAATAAGATAAATTTAATTAAAGCTAAAAGTAAAAAGGAGATTAAAACTAAGGGATCCAGAAGGAGAAGCTGTGAAGCCAGATATGAATTACAGATAGATCTAATGAAACTTAGAGAGTAGAAGATTACTGATCCTCAGTGCATTGGCAACATACTCCCTGACAAACTCCTCTACATACCATGCCAACATACTGGCTGACAGGTTCAGTAAATCTCCCCCCCCCCCTACTATGTTGATAACGAGAAGAACTATCCACCCCCAAACACATCTCACAGCCCCGGCTGTAATGCTCCAGAAGAACTGAAGTGGACATCCACAGTTAGGACAGCTGTTAAATCTTAGTGTGGCCTCCTTAATCACAGAACCCACAAATGGATCGTCTTGGAGGAATGTCCACTAGTACTGGTCCCACTCCACAAAGCACCCCGGAATGGGCCCTGTGGCGACCCCACAACAAAGAGGCTTCCACCGACCCAAAGCCATGGAGAATCATTCACTTAATGGATTATCTAAAAATCAAAGGATTGATCATAATTAATGTCAAGAATAAGACCTGGTGCAGCAGATGCTTTGGCTTTCTTGTGAGTTGTTTTTTTTCAGAAATCATCACTTCTAAACAGTGAAAGGGAAAGGCAGTCCAAACAAAGGCCATTGATGACCTGAAGGCTTCGGATACATACTACCTACGCCTACCTATCATTGACTCATCATCGAACTCATAGTAACTTAATGGTAAAACATACATTGGGTGTAAAACATACTGGACAAGATGGACACACAACACACAGGGTCACAGGGTTAGGAGACATCAGTTGCTGTGTCAAGTTGTCGTGCCCACAGAGTCTCACAAGTGGTGTCCTTGTCCTTGTTCTATCTTTCCCTCTGAAGTACAAACAAGCAAACACAGGAGCTACAACAACAAAGTGATGACTGCAAAAGTTTGCAGGTGACTGAAAAAAATTGAAAACACATCCGAAACACATCCGACACAGATATCCTCAGAAGAGGTCTCACACAGGTGGATAACTGGTGCCAGAGCCATGGCCTTAAGTTAAATGCCAAGAAATGCATAGAAATATAAGTCAAAAATAAGGTCATAGGCTACACAATCAAGTATGATCCCAGAACAGAAGAGAGAAGAAGAACAAAGAACCCAGGTTGACAGTAGCCTTTCATAGTCAGTCATCATATTGCTAAGCTGGATTAGGGAAGACCTTCTACATTGCCCACCTTATCATGGAAGGGATTCACATCCAGATCAGGAAGATGGTCCCCCCTACTCTCATCTCTCATCAGACCAATGATTGTACAATGCCCCCGATGGAACAGTCATTGCTTGCAGGGGCAGGGACTGCCTGACATACAACAAGGCAATGTCAAAACCCAACCTGATGAACTTGCTTTCATCAAAAAATCTAGATCCCTCAGAGCACAAAAGGCGGGAGACTTAAACCTAGACACGGTTATTAATAGGGCAACAAAATCCCGGTTTATGTGAGGCAAAGCACCTCGCTTGATACACCTTGTACCTCAGTGTCACTGCTAGACAGAGGCACAAGCTAAATATATAGTTTTTCCTACCTAAAGGGAGGCGAGGAAAGCCCCAAAACTATGGCTAGGCTATAAATGCCCTCGGGCAGATAGGGTCCTCAGTGTCACTGCTAGACACAGAGCTGGCTAAATAATGGGCATTTTTTTCCCCTAAGGGGAGGCGTAAGCCACAAAACTATGGGCTAGGCTTATAAATGCCCTCGGGCAGATAGCCTAGTATGAACCTATGAACCTATGAACCTATAATCCCATGAATGGATGCTTTACAGGGATTTGTTTCTGGACTAGGTCCACTAGTGGGAACCTCCTCTTCTGGATCTGTGTGCCTCCCCTCTGAGCAGACAACTTCCTCTATTTTTTGCCAGACTCCCATATCTCTTGGCTTGGAAGGTGGATACCCTATCTTTTTCATAGAAGGGGGTGTTTTTGAATGAGAGGAAAGGGGGGGGAATGCATAAAGAAAGTCCTGCTGAACATTCAGCAGAACAAACCAGAAGTCTTGCTGGTGACTCCCTTTTGGCCAAGACAGCATTGGTTCCCTCTTCTGCATTTAGCCAAAGACAGTCATCACAAGTTACCTCACAGAGTAGACCTGCTCACACAAGACAAGTATCTCTGCTTCATCCACATCTGTTAAGCCTTACAACTGACCCTGTGGGTGATCAATTTCTGATTCCTTTCAGGCTGCTTTTGTCAGAGGACATGCTTAGAGTTCTGCAGGAGGCCAGGAAGCCCAGTACTAGAAAACTTTACTTATCCAAATGGAAGAGATTTTCAGTGTGACGTCTTTTACGAAATCGGGATCCACTTTCAGTGGATGTTTCAGTGGTTCTTTCTTTCTTGCATGAGTTACTTAACAGTGGTTTGGCTTACTTATCAGTGAAAGTTCACTTGTCAGCTGTTTCTGCATGTCTGCCATTACCTTCACCTTTGACTTCCAGATTGGAAGTAAAACTTTTTCTTAAAGGCGTCCTTCATATTAAACCTCCCAGAAAAACAGTTCCACCTCCTTGGGATTTGAATTATGTGTTAGAGACGCTTACTGTGGCCCCTTTCAAACTCTTAGCCTTAGTTTCTTTAAAGTTTTGTACTTGGAAAACAGTTCTTTTGATAGCTTTAACCTCTGCTAGGAGAGTTTCTGAGATTCAAGCTTTGATGGCTTCCCCACCTTTTCTGGTTTTCCACAAGGATAAGGTCTCTCTGCATACCAATCCTTCTTTTTATGCCCAGTGTAGTGGATGAGTTCTGTCTTAACCAGTCTATTCAATTGCCCACTTTCTTCCCTTCTCCTCAAACCTCCAGTGAAAGGGTCTTGCACACCTTGGATGTGGTTAGACAGCTCAGATTTTATTTGGATAAGATTAAGGCTATCAGAAAGTCTGATCAGCTGTTTGTTTTCATCCCAAGGCTCTGGGTTTGCCTGTCTCTAAACAGACGATTTCTTCTTGAATTTCTAAGCCAATTTTGTTTTGTTATGATTTCTTTCTGCTCCTGTTAAGGCTCATTCCAGTAGTTCTTTGGTTTCCTCAGGTGCCTTCTTTAAAGGTCTGGATACTAACTCTATTTTAGAGGCTGCTACATGGTCTTCTGTGCATACATTCATCAAACATTACAAGTTGGATAGCATTTCTAAATCTAGAGCAGGGTTTGCTAGAGCCATTTTCCATGGCTTTGTTGAACACTCCTCTGCTCCTTCCCCCTCCTGGGGTTCTTATTAAGCATTGGTACTCTCCCACATGTAAAGAATACTGCAGAATTGACTAGAAGGACGTAGAATAGTGTAAAATCTTACCATAACCATAGATGTCCTTTTTTGTGTTGCAGTATTCTGTCCCTCCCTCGTTCCCCTCTATATCTTGTTTCTTTCCTTGAATGGCATGTTATTGCTCCTTAGGGCCGGTGTTCCTTCTGAGGCATTACAATTCTGAGGATTGTACGTGCCAATGTCCTTTTATGGCTGACATTGTCAGCACATACGTGCAACGTCCCACGTACCTTGCAGTAGCTAAAAGCTGCTGTATGCTGGACAGACATCAGACCGCTTGAAAGGAGGACTTCTCGCATATAAAGAATACTGCAGCATAGAAGAGAAGGACATTTATGGTTATGGTAAGATTTTACACAACTGTTCTTTATTGTGTCCTTCCCACATGTGCAAGTGATTGCGATTGTGCCCTGCTCAATCTAATCTTTTGTCGCTGTGGTTATGTTTGATACAAAGCCTGGCCAGTCCATGTACTGTCTCTGGATATGATAATGCATGCATCATTTTATTTCATATTGTCTTTGTCATGGCTCATACTTGTGGACCATATTCTACCTCTTCTTCATTGCAAGCACCTTTGACTTGCACTTGGTACTTTGTTTTTTCATCCCTAGATTCTGTATTGCTGGTCCTTTCTGCTGCATAGCACCATGCTGCTTAATATGGCGCTGTCTCCATAACACCATATTGTGCAGCATGGCATACACCACAAAAATTTTAATGCATTATTGGGTGCATATTACAGCTCTCACCACCTGATGTGTCAGGGCAGTAGATGTCTCTTCAGTTGTCCAGTATAGTCTGCATGAGGTATGCTATCTCTGTCATGGTCTGCAGGTTGGGAATGGGGGTCACCCTGCACAGCTCCCGAGCATGTCTAGTATTGCCAGCAAATACAACATTCACATCATCATATGTGGCTGTTTCCCTGCTTGCATGGTATGTGTGTATACTGCCTTGAGTAGCCCACTTCTCTGTGCACCTAACAATTAAATGACCCTCTGGGAAGTTTGACTACCTTCCATGAATTACTGACATAGGTCAGATGTTTGCCATATGTGTGAATCATTGGAACTGCCAGGGTAGCACATAGCTTATATATCAGGCTATGGACATTACACATCATCTGGCAGTTCAGGTAGTGGAAATCCTTCCTGTTGATATAGTTCAGTAACTGTGAGATTGGTTGGGCCTTGTAATTTGTTTGTAATTTATGGCTCCCAGGATCGTGCTGAAATTGACCATGTTATAAAATTCCTCTATAGTTCGCTGCTCTGCAGTCCTGGGGAACCAGATAATGTTAAGTTGTCTATCTTGCCTTCATTCTTGCTGGTTGGGTTCGGAGCTGATCTTCTGCTCCGACTCGGCCATCTACTAAAGCTCGAGAGCTATTTACTGGCTCGAGGCCTGCCCATATCCCACAATGCTTGGCACTAGATACCCAGATGTCGTTTGCTGCTTCAGCTACGAGGTTGCGATTTTACTGGCTCAGGTCGTATTATTCTGTTTTTTTGTATTATTAGCTAGAAATTTACCTTGTATTTTTAGTATATTTAGATTGTCTTCCCTTTTAGTGTAGTTAGACTGTGTATCCCCTAGTTTATCCCACCTAGGAAACTCGTTTTTTTGTTAGAGAGTTTCTTCCCCCCCCCGTTTCTTCTCTTTAGTGGCTAACCCCACCCCTTTGGTACTTTATAGGAGTAGTGTTTAGCCTTATAGTATTTGTATATTTTTATTAAGGATTGTTGTTGTTGTTAAGTGTGGTGATAGTTTTGTAGTTATTATTGTTAACTTAACTAGTGCGGGTGTGTGAGTGTTTTTGTGTGCCTTGTTTAAGCACTAGTTTAATTTTTCTCTCTTTAGTATCCCCTTGACAGTATGTCTAAGGATACTAAAGTTTCAGGCTTCAAGAAATGTGACTCATGCTGTCAGAAGATGTCTCTGACAGACGGTCACACTTCTTGTGTGTATTGCTTGGGTTCCCTACACCTGCAAGACTCCTGCTCGGTCTGTCACGCCTTCAGCCCAAGAGTCCTGCAGGAGCGTAGGAACAAGCTTATTTTGAGAGGCTTACTTAAGCCAGAGGGATCCCCAGCGAAGCCTCAGTCGGGGAAATCCTCAAAGTCTGCCAAACCATCAGCTCCCAGTTTGGAGCCGTCGCCGGGCGGAGCATCTTCCTCCTCTTCGGTTCCGACTGGAGCCGACATCTCTAGACCTCAACCGGCTCCGATTTTAGTGTCGGAACCATCTTTGAGCCGAAAACGTTCTAGGTCCCCTTCCCTAGAATCGGTTTGTTCGGCTCCGAGGTCACCATTGCTTCAATCTGAACGAAGCCATAGGTCCCACTCCTCTCGGTCCTCCAGGCTATCTGATCATGACTTGGAGAGGGTGGTCAGTAGACTCCTTAAATCGCAGGCCCTGGCCCAAATGTTAACCAGCCCTTCTCAACAGACTGTGGCTGTCCTGGTGTCTTCAGCAATTCCCCCTCCGAATCCCCCCTTTGCGTTCGGAGCCGGAGCTGGTAGGGGCTCAAATCTTGGAAACGTCGGAGCTGATACCACACCTTTCGGCTCCTTCGTCGGCTCCGATCTCTTCATTGGTTCCTTCGTTGGAGGGATCTGGGTGCCGGGACTTCCTCGTCGGCTCATCAAGGGGGCGAGTGGCATCGGACCCTTGTCTGACCCCGTTCTCCCTCTCGGGGCTTCGGTGCAGGTGAGCTCGGCCCCGACATCGGCCTCGGAGCCATCTCTCTCGGTGCCGGGAGGGGTTCACATCTCCTCGGAGCGGGGACCTTCTGCTCTACCTGATAGGGGCGCCTTCGAGGTCATGAGGAGCGTGCTGACTCCTGAGTCGGCTCCTCGATCGGCCCCTTCGGCTCCTCCCCCCATGGTGCCTGCATCGCTCTCTGCCCACCCTCCTGACCCCAAGTGTGGAGAACAGATGCTCCAGGTCGCCCCATTGGGCATATCTTCCTTTTCCGAGGCCTTCCCTGATCTTTCAGAAGAGCCCCCTCGGAAGAGAAAATATAAGAGGAAACATGTCGACTCCCCCGAGTCAGTCACGACTGATAGACTTGGAGGATTCGGAAGGGTCCCCAAGATCCCCCTCTGAGGATGTCTCCTTTTCAGACATCCCGAGAGATCCTTAAGCAGAGGGGGAACTGGACTGCCCTTAACCCTTCCGAGGACGAGTTGGTATACCTGGACGCGTTTGGTTCTCGCCTTTCCACCTCCTGGGTGTCTCCACCCTTCGACCAGCTCATGGAAGTAGTGGCTCGAAAGGCGTGGTCAGCCCCGGACACAGTGGAACCAACTCCCCGTAGGCCCACTAAGTTTATTACAGCCCCACCCAACAAGCAATTTTTGACAAAAGGTTTCCCCGTTGATGCCATAGTAGTGGCAGCAGCCACGAAGAAGGAGTTGGCTGACCCTTCGGTGCCTGTCCATCCTCCTAATAAAGAGTCTAGGACAATGGACAGGTACGGGAAGCGGATGTTTTCCTCAGCGACCTTTTCCATGCGGTCGCTGAATTATCTGTGCCATTTCACCCGCCTTCAAAGGGATCTTCTCAAGGAACTGGGTGATACCCTTCAGGATCCATCAGCTGCGGGGGCTCAAGATAAGATGAACTTCCAGCTGGCGACCCTTAACTCAATCGTCAACTCCTCCATGCGGCTCATTTCTTATGCAGCCGATGGGGCGAGTAGGGCCGCAGGTACAGGTGTGGCTTTGAGAAGACATGCCTGGATGCGGTTATGTAACTTTGCTGACCCCTTTAAGGCATCCTTCACCAATACCCCCTTCGATGGTTCGGCTCTGTTTGGACCACAGGTGAAGGATACCCTTACCAGGTGTGAGCAGGAAGGCAAGACTCTCTCTGCCGTGGAGTCCGTTTTTCTACTCCCTCTAGACCATACCCTAAAGGTCAGAAGAGTGGGAAAATGTGGTTTCGGAAACTCCAGGGAGTCGTGCCTGGCACACGTGGCGAGTTTCCCTCCAGGGGCAGGGGTGGGCCGCCCGAGGGGCAGAGGGGGTCTGCAAAATCAGGGTAGCAGAAAATCTTTCTCTGACAAACCCTTTCAGCACCCCTGAGGGGCTGCCCGACTGTCCACCTTCGGAGGCAGTCGGGGGAAGATTGTCACTGTACCCAGAAGCCTGGCAACTCCTCACACAACACAAATGGGTACGGTCCATCATATCCGAGGGTTACAAAATCCCCTTTGTCCACACCCCTGTACAAACAACCAAGTCCCTTCCAGATGTCCCACCTGGTCTAAGGGAACAAGCAGTGCCAGAAATTTCAAAACTTCTAGAAAAAAGGGCCATCCAGCCAGTCCCAGCAGACCAGCAAGGATCTGGAATTTACTCCAAGTTCTTTTTGGTACCAAAAAAGACAGGGGACTGGAGACCCATTTTGGATCTCAGCAGGTTAAACAAATCTGTTCAAAGAACGAAGTTCTGGATGGTCACGCTTCAGTCCATTCTACCCTTTTTGGGTCAGGACAAGTATATGTGCTCCATAGACCTCCAGGATGCGTACTACCATATCAAAATGGACAGGCGCTCCAGAAGGTTTCTCCACTTCCGGCTGGGAGCCAGTCAGTATCAATTCAGAGCTCTGCCCTTTGGTCTTTCCACAGTCCCCAGGGTGTTCACCAAATGCATGGCAGTGGTTACGGCTCACCTGAGACGGCGATGATTCCAGGTGTTTCCATATCTAGACGACTGGCTCCTTACTGCTTCCACCAGGTATCAGCTACTGCGAGCCAGGGATTATACCATCCAAACTTGCTCCGAGCTAGGGATCTCAATAAATTTCGAAAAATCTGCATTGTCGCCTTGTCAGTCTATAACCTTTATAGGCGCAAGATTAAATGCAAAAGATCTGTCCGCAAAACTTCCTCTAGACAGAGTGTCAGACATTCAACGGCATGTGCAGGTCTTACTACAGTGCAAGAGGATTCAGGCCAGATTTGTACTAAAAACGTTGGGCCTCATGGCAGCAGCAATCATACTAGTTCCCCTGGCTCGTTTTCACATGCGGATTCTTCAGTGGATACTTTTTACCCAATGGTCCTTTCAGCAACTGCCGATGTCTCACAAGATAATAATCACTCAATCATGCAAAGACCACCTGGCTTGGTGGATGGTCTCCCCTCTAGTACTCCAGGGCAGACCGTTTGTTCTTCCTCCTCCTGTTGCCACAGTGACCACGGATGCCTCCCTGATCGGGTGGGGGGGGGGCATTTTCAGGGCAGGACTGTCCAGGGCACTTGGCAACCTCTAGAGTACCACCTGCACATAAATGTCTTGGAGATGAGAGCGGTGCTTTTAGTGTTGCAAGCTCTTCAGGACTCTCTACCCACCGGGACTATTGCAGTTCAAACAGACAATATGTCTGTAGTGTGGTACATCAACAAGCAGGGCGGAACCAAGTCCCTATCCCTTATGTTGAGAAGCATTCAGACTCTGGCAGTGGGCGATCTCCTCTCAACGGTTTCTGATAGCAACGCACATCCCCGGGAAGTCCAACGTCATAGCGGACAGGCTAAGCAGAGCTATTCTCATGCCTCATGAGTGGTCTCTCAATCAGTCAGTAGCGGACAAAATTTTCCGCAGATGGGGTCAACCTTGCTGCAACCTTTTCGCAGCTCCTCTCAACAGCAAGTGCGACGATTTCTTCACTCTCTTCCCCCTTCCCGGCCACTCCCCCAGAGACGCTCTAGTTCACGATTGGCCCCGGGGTCTTCTGTATGCATTCCCACCTTTTCCCCTAATTCCCAGGCTAATTCAGAAGGTGACCGCATTGGGATCCAGGATGATCCTCATTGCCCCTTACTGGCCTTGACAAATTTGGTTTCCATTCCTGCATCGTCACCTGCTGGAGCAGCCTTGGAATCTGGACCCAGTGCCAGACCTCTTGGTTCATCAGTCGGGCGGGCTGCACCGATCCCTTCAGTCTCTCAACCTCACGGCTTGGTTGCTCCACTTCCAACCTTAGCCAGGCTTCCACATATTTCTCAGCCGGTGCGTGAAATCATCCTTTCTTCACACAAATCTACCACCAGAAAGACTTATGCTAGTAAGTGGAAACGTTTCTCTTTCTGGGCAGAGGCTAGGAATATAGATCCCTTTACAGCCCCTGTCCATCACGTTCTAGATTTTTTAGCAGAACTTTTTCAAGCTGGCTCCTAGTCTGCCACCATTAGGGTCCAATTAGCTGCTATTGCAAATTTCCACACTGGCCTGTCAGAAACCAGCATCATGTCCCACAAATTTTGCAAGGCCTTTCTTAAAGGGACTGTTTTGCTTAGGCCCCCGGTCAGAGATCCCCCTCCTCCGTGGGATTTAAACTTGATATTAGCTTCCTTGATTCTTCCCCCTTTTGAACCTGCGGCTTCCTGTTCCTTCAGACCAACTCTTCCTGTCTGTCATTCGCCAGAGCATTAGCTACTTTGGTAGCTTTTCAAGCAAGACTACCAATGGAATCTATTTGTGCTGCAGCCACATGGGCCACTCCTCATACTTTCATTTCACATTATAAGTTGGATATGGCCTCTAGGAGTAGAGCTGATTTTGGTTCCACTGTGCTCAAGAGTTTGTTCTGATGAGCCACCCAGGACTAAGGTGCTAGGGACGCTGTCCCAACCAGCAAGAATGAAGGCGAGATAGACAACTTAACATTAAGAAGTTATGTACCTACCATAACGTTCCATGTTAGTTGTCTTCTTCTCGCCTTCTTTCTTGCGTCCCACCCTCCATCCCCCTAGCCTGGACAGACCAAGAAGAGTCCCTTTTTGAGGCCTTCTTCCTCTGGCTAATTCTTATCTGGGTTACGTCCTTCCTCTGTTTTACTACTGTAGACAAACCTTGTAGTTTGGACAGGTGTCCTTGAAATTTTTCTGTGGCGTTAGCTCTGCCAAACGAGATCTGGGTATCTAGCGCCAAGCATTGTGGGATATGGGGAGGTCTCGAGCTTTAGTAGATGGCCGAGTTGGAGCCGAGGATCGGCTCCGAACCCAACCAGCAAGAAAGAAGGCGAGAAGAAGAGAACTAACATGGAACGTTATGGTAGGTACATAACTTCTTATTCTCCTCCACATGCTCCAAAATGGTTGTGAGGAATCTGTGTAAGATACACAAGGTTGACATCTGTGGTACATGTAACATGTCCCCTATAGTTTATTGGAAGGTCACAGTAGCACATATGCTTAATACTATATGCATACCTTGTTTCCTCTCAGATAGGAGATCATGCATCCCTTTTGATTCCATATGTGGGCAACACAGTAGCTTGTATGGTCTCCCTGTCCATATTGTAGTAGTCTACCATCTGCTTGTCCATGAATTGCTGATATGTAAGGTACCAACTCTACCTTCTGTGAAGGCGGCGTGATCACAGTATGGAACTTTTTGGGCAGTGGCTGTGATAGTGGACATTAACATACTGTTTGTCAGTAGCTGTGCTGCTCCTTGTATATTCATAATCCTGTGCACCAAAAATTCCCAGTGCTCTGAATACATATGCACTGGGGTACAGTGTGCATGTTTTATACTTCTGAATTGGTCTGCTATGTTTGATATCATCTGCATCATCTGTTTGTCTCATTTGTAAATTTGATTCCTCATTTTCATATCATTGTGTTCATTTGCATGTGCTGTGTATTTTGTTTTCCTCCTTGCATAGCCACACTGTCTTTCAGAATCCCCCACACCACGCATGCTGTTGGGGCCTGTGCTGATTGCACTAAACATTGAGGAATCCCAGACCTTGTAGTTGCCAACATTTGTATGTAAATCTCTTGCAAAAATTATTACATCTGAAAGATAGTTTTTGGCTGAAACTTGAACAGAGGGCGTTTTGCTCATTTGATGCTTGTAGTACAGAGGTTGCTGACTTAATAGAATACTGTTGGGTCTGGGATCAGACCCTATAAAAATGCTATAACATTTCTTCCAGGTTTCTGTCATTTCCCTCTGTGATGTGTATGGGATGGCTGATATTTGTCTCAGTATCCTGCAGTCCTGCTGTAGTGTAAAACAATGTCTTGCTGTTTTAACAAGCCCTCACTATGCAAGCAGATGTTTTATTGTTTGTGTTTTTCCATTTTAACTAATTTACATACTGTAACCACTTGGGAAAAGGAAGAGTTCTTTAGTAATATCCTGAGGCTGTGTTTTAATAACTATGATTGTGCTTTTTGTTTCTAATTAATGTTGAAAATAGTCAGGTTTGCAGTTCTTGAACACATATAGGCAAAGTAGTTTCTCTTACTGGATTTTTAGCTGCCTTATATTTCATGTCCTCATTTTGCCTTCTTTATTCAGATCCAGTTTAGCCTGTATGATTTGTAGACCAAGCATTAGGGCATTGTTTGTTCAGAATGCAGACTCTTGTCAAACCACAATGAATGTTTTAGTTTATAAATAACACACTTTTCAGAATACATAAGCACAGACCCAGCTGCAAGTAGCAGTTCTCACTCTAAGCTAGTGTGCCTACTGTTCAGTGTAGTATTTGATTCTGAATTCAAGGTCGGAATTTACCTTAGCGGCAGTTAACATGTCAGATTTATTGGTCCTTCTCCTGCAGCTGGGTTTTCCCAAAGTTGCTTTTTCCTGAATTAAGTGCTCCCTTGTGGCTACACTGTGCATGCAGTGTTATGAACAGAGATGTGATCTTAACACTTCTTGCTGCAGTAACCATTTGTCTGCACAACCTTGTTCGACAATTGAAGGCAGCAGTGCTTATTTTAGCAGTCTTTCATTTTTTCTCCTGTTACTTTTTCTGAATTACTGGAGAGGAAGCTTGTAGTACTGTTTTCAGATTTCAGCCGTGTGCCATCAGCAATGATGTCTGTTAACATGTGCAAGGATGGTTGGAAAATGTTTACCAAAGACTTTCACTCGAGTATTTTTTTCTTTAAGTAGGTCTTAGTATCCATGACTGAATTTTGTATTTTTTTTTTTTTATCAAAACAGCTAAAGAAAAAAGTTTTATATTTATAAATTCAAATAACTGAAGAAAGTCATGAATTGGGTAAAGAAGCCAAAATAAAACAGAACTCCAAAGTGCCAGAAAACAAGATGCACTGTAAAGACAAAATGAAGTATGAGGAGATGGGGAATAACGAAAAATCTAAGAAGCATATTTTCTCAACTTCCACTCCATCTGTTTTTGACTTTGTATGCCAGATGAGGTATTCCTTTATGAAGAAAGTTGTATGTCATAGTCCTCGCTGGCACTGTGATGTATGTCCCTTTGTAGGCTGTGTGCATGTTGTAGTGATGAGGAATGCTTAGTCCTTTAATGATCCTTCAAAGGGTCCTGTGCATATTGTATGCAGTGAGACAAACCATATGCAACCATTACTGTGATAGTCTGACAGAACCATTACTATGGTATCAGTCTGACAGAGGCATTGGTTTCTTGGCACCATCAGGCTAGGAACTGCTCAGTGTTCTTTAAGTGTACCTGTCACTAAAGGAAATATTGCCAGCCCAGCTCGCTGGAATTTTGTAAATAATTATATGTTTTTTGTGAATATTGTGATTTATATAGAAATGTGACAGAGGGAGATATTGCCAGCACAGCTATCTGGAATTTTGTAAATGGTTGTGTCATTTGTGAATAGCAACCTGATTCATATGCCTGTGTTACAAATGTATTATAACTGTATGTTTTATTGCGTAGATGTGTGCTGAAGAAATATTTTATACACTATTGTAATTGTTTAGATGTATGTATTTTAACAGGAAATTAACTTGCAAAACTTAAGAATAGCTGAGTTTGAAGTACTTGATTGCTGGGCCATAAACAAGAAATGCTATCTTTCAGTTTCAGTTAACAGGAAACAGGATGTCTCCACTAGGGGACTCTCTGTGTTGCCCCGAAAGAGAGGTAATTACTAGGCTTGAGATGTAGAAGTGTTTTATTGTTTTATGACTTTCAGGATCTGCAAACATCTGAAGGCTATGTATTTTCACAAGGAGATGCTAAATGCTAGCAGTTTCTAACAAGGGTTGTTTTTGAGCCTGGGAACTGAAGTCAGGTGACAAAAAGTTATGTCATGCTGCAAGTATCCCAGCACTAATATTTGATATTAATTTAAGAACTCTCTGAGAGTGATTGGGCATTTTCTGTCTGTCTTTGACCTGACAACAACATCATCTAGAAGATTCATTCACCATACTTGCCTTGCTTATGAGTAAGTGTATGGTACAGTAATTTCTTTTAGATTCAGTAAGGAATATAGTAAAGATTAGTTTAGATGTTTTCTGTATTTATTTGAGACTATCCTGCAGTGTTGTTTTAAATATTTCCTCTGATTTTGAACTCCGAAGTTACTGTAATGGTTTATTGAGTATTTTCTTATTGTTTTATTATTTATTTATTATTAAATATATTTAAACATACCTCTGTGGCTGATATTTGTGAGACATATTTAAGCTCTGAGAGTACTTGCGTATCTATTTGGTGACATTGTGCAGGCCACTCCTTTTAGCCTTGCTCTTGGTCAGACTACCATTTGGATTAATAGTAACATTACACAGAAGGATTGGACACCCTTTGTTAAGGGCCTTAAAGTAGCTGATAAATAGTGGCTGGTGGCAATGGAAAATACCTTATAGTCTGGGCAGAATGGTGCATAGCAAGTAAACCTGTGCCAGCCTTTCCCATGTGTGTGTGTGTGTGTGTGTGTGTGTGTGTGTGTGTCCGCTACTTGGGCAGGGACACGAAGCACTGGATGGACAGAAAGGGTGCTGGAGGTCTTAGCTTGGCCACTCACCTGAGACCTTAACCCTATAGCTGTGCCAGTGGGGCGTGTTATTGGGGATCTGGAGAAAGAGAGATAAACCAGACGCAGACTAAGTGTGGTCTCTGTGTGCACTTAAGGGAAATTGCACTTTACTGTGTGCGTACTTGTTATTCTCCCAGTGAACGTCCCCCCCCCCCACACTGTTGCCAGTGGTAAGTATTGAGGCTCTTTGATTACTGGGCCAGTGCTGGGGCGTCACAGTACCATTGATGGTTTCATGGCTGTGACCCAAATCATTTCTGTTATCTTGTCAATTTTTGTGCCCATGTATTCATCAGTGTCCCCTCCTTATAAGTAGCCTGCGCCTGTACCATGTCATATGTAGCGGTCTGCTGCCTTTCTGTGCCTTCCATCCTCATCATCTTTGACAGCAAAGCTGTCTTCTGAGTTATACTGGTTGGCTGATTGCTGTACATCATTTCCCCATAGTCAGTCTAGCATGTAAAAATCCATCAGGTAGGCATTCCCCTTTGTGCAGGAAATATGAAGGACTGCATTCTTGCTAAGGTTCTTAAAAATGAAAGAAAATGTCTTTCTGTCTGTCTGCATCTCAAGAGGATTTTTGCTAGATGTGTATTTCATCAAGAGACTGTGACACAGTCTATGATGCCATCCATGCTTTTTTTTTAAACTTTTCCTTGGGGAATATAACTTTTGATTAAACATTCTGCTTGATAATGGAATCTTTTGGGTAGACATATAAAATATTGCATTTTATCAGTGGCCTAGAAAGGGTTTTTTAAGATGTCCTTCCATTTCACTGTTGCGGTATTCTTTACAGTAGGGATCCCTGTTACGGGTAGCCTGATGTCCGGCCAGTATTCTAAAGCCCTTTTGTTTGCAAAGGGTGCACTGTATGTTGCACAGTTTCTCTCTGCAAATGGCGTAGGGCATAAAGTTGACATCCGGATGTACCATCCTCAGAACTTGTTTGCTGTTTGTCCAAACACCATCTTCAGTCATCAGTCTGAACATCTGTTCATCTGCTGGTTGTGCTGCTTTCAGATAAGTGCCCCTTTGGGGGTTTCAATTTTATTTACTTTACGTTTGTCTTGTAATCTGGTTGTTGAGTTTTATGTCATCCAGAAAGAGGAAATGGTGGTATGAGAGACATCTTCCCCATAAATATCATCACAGGCAGTGCTATGTTTAGGCCCTTGTCACGACCGTATGTCTTGTCAGTCCTTTGTCCCTAAGATGTTGAAGAGTCTGTTTTCTTCCCTAGTGATTTATCTTGAGAACCAACAACTTAAATTGTTGGCTAAGGATACCTTGGAAGGATCTTCCTGGCTTGACGGCCAGCTGTCTACAAAGAAGAAGGCAAAGAAAGTTCAGTTTGATTCTTCAACTCCCCCAGACATCTCTCTTGCGGCTGGTGAAAGCCGAGAGATGTCTGGTTTCTCTCTCTCAGATTCCTCTGCCGCTACCGCTTCAGAGGTCAGTATAGACCTGACACCACTCATGTTCATGGAGGTTTGCAGACGTCCGCCTCTGATGTACAGGGGGACCCACGGCTAGCTATTAGTGAAGGGCCTAAGATGTTCCTCAAATTTTAGATGGGGAAGAGGTCCTCACTACCATTGAGTGGTGGGAGGGGTCAGAGCCTCCAGAATTTTTAAGGCTGTCATCTCACTCAAAAAGAAGCCGAAAACTAAACATATTGCTTGTACTCCCAAGGATCCTCAGAGTGAATGTCAGAACTTCATTTGATTATTGTTTAATGCTAATATGGCTGTCAAGCCTCCTTAGGGTGTTTCTCTTCTTGCTCCCCTCTGGTCTTTTACCTCTCTTAAGAGGTCTAGGGAACAGGATTCTACTGAGGATAATGCTGCTGATTCTGATGAGTCCCTGCCGTACTCCTCCTAGATTTCTTTGCCATTGGACTGTGGTTCTGAGGAAGAAGAATCTATCGGTCTTGACTTTCCTTTTGAGGAGATTTCATTTGGTGATATTTCCAGAATGATAGAATTTTTCAAGTAGGACTGTGCTCAAGTATCTGATGTTCAGAAGAGGTACTATGAAATTTTGCAAATGGAGTCTCCTAGGCCCTCTGCTGTCCCTCCAGTTCTTGCTGCTTTGCTGGCTTATTTTCTACTGATTCTCAACCCCCTGCTCCCAAAACACCTGCTAAGTTTTATAAAGTGCCTGAGGATTGCAAGTTTTTATATGTGCAACCCTGTTGACCCTTCTGCAGTGTCAGTGGCTTCTGATAAGCCTTCCATATTGTTGCCTTCTACTAAATTGCTGCCATCTGATAAGGATAGCAGTACCATGGAGAGACTGGGTAAAAAGGTGTATACTTCTGCTACCCTAGTGGACTGTTAACTATGAGACACACATGACTATGTAAGTTTTGGCTATTGTCTCTCAAGCTTGTCGGGTTATTTCTGATCTCCCTGTCCATTCCATTAAATGCAGCGATGATGCAGCTGATGCTTCATCTAGGGCTGCTGCTTTTGGATCTCTTTTGAGGAAGTATACTTGGCTCAGACTTCAGCTTTTACCTGATGATGTCAAGGCTAAACTGATGGATGCGCCTCTGGCTAATAAACATTTTTTGGTGCTGTTGCAGAGTTGTTTGGCAGATTCTCTGAGCAGATCCATAACATTATCCCATAAGTGGATGCTTCACAGGGGTGTGTTTCTGGACATTGTCCACCAGTGGGGTACTCCTCAAGTAGATCTGTTTGCCTTCACTCTGAACAGACAACTTCCTCTATTTTGTGCCAGAGTCCCATACCCTCTAGCCTGGAAGGAGAATGCCCTCTCTTTTTTTCTTGGAAGGGTATGTTTCTTTATGCCTTCCCTCCCCTTCCTCTCATTCAGAAGGTCCTGTTCAATATAAAACAGGATGCTCCCAAAGTCTTGGTGGTGACTCCCCTTTGACTCAGACAGCATTGGCTCTCTTCTGCATCTTTCCAAGGGCAGTCATCGCAGTACAGGGTAGACCTATTCACACAAGAAAATGGATATTTCATCCATCCCCACCTGTCCACTCTTCAACTGACATTGTGGGTGATAGGGTTTTGATTCCTTACACCTTTTTTTCTGAGGACATGATTTGGGTCCTGCAGGAGGCCAGGAAACCCAATACTAGGAAATCTTACTTATTCAAATGAAAGAGGTTTTCTGTTTGGTGTCTTTCTCGTAACCTGGATCCACTTACTATGGATGTTCCTTTGGTTCTCTCTTGTTTGAATTGCTCAATGCTGGGTTGGCCTATTCTTCTGTTAAGACCCACTTATCAGCCATCTATGTTTGTCTGCCTTTGACTCCCCCCTTAGCCTCTAGATTTGAGGTCCAACAGATGAACTTCATGTTTCACTGTTGCAGTCATTACAATTGGGTTGCCCCCTCTGACAGGGATTCTAGGGCACTGGACAGATGGGGGAAAAAAATCACTACTGCTACCTTGGCTATAAGAGCTTTAAATTGCCAGTTTCATATGCTCAAATATCAGCAATATATTATGTTACTGCTTAAACAAAAAATGTTGATAAATTCTGAATGTGCAGAAAACAAGGAAATGCAGGATTTATTGCATGCAGCTGAACAAGTTGGAAAGCATACTTTGCAATGTGGTTTTGATTCTCTGGAGGCCTCCTGCAGGGCCACTGTTACGGGTTCTGTCATTAGGAGGCATGCTTGGTTAAAGGAACAAAATTTACCTGATCATGTCAAAGCAAAATTATTAGATGCTCCATTACAGCACGACACCTTGTTTGGTGTTAAGGCAGAAGAAGTGTTAAAGAAAATGGAGGACAAAGCAAAATCTATGCAAATGGTCAAGGATTTCTTACAGGTACACCCTCCAAGATTTAGTAGACACTGGCCAACAAAGAATTGGTCCTTTCCAGTGTCAGACAGGCCACAAAGGGGGCAGATCCAGACGTCCTAGAGGCAGATCCCAGTCCCAAGGTTCATACAGGTCTAAACAATGGGGTGCTTCTACCTCCAAAAGTGGAGAAGACATATCACAGCCATACAGGAAACAGTCTCAATGACTTCTCCATGCCTGTGCCAAGCACTTATCTTCTGGCAGCACCTTTAGGGGGAAAACTAGCACTTTTTTCTCAAAATTGGCACATCATAACCCAGGACAAATGGGTCCTAGACATAGTGTCACAAGGCTACAGGTTTCACTTCCATAACCTGCCAAGGGCAAACGGATGGCCAGACCTGCCAAAAAATCAATGGGCAGAGGCACAAAAACAGATCTCATCCCTCATGGAAATGGGGGCTATTCAACGAGTACCAGAGCAAGAGCAGGGACAAGGATTTTATTCAAGGCTGTTCTTGGTACCAAGAAAGGACAAGGCTTGGAGGCCAAAACTGGACCTATCTTTACTAAACGCAAATTCAAAATGTTGACTCTACAGCAGCTTCTGCCAATGCTGGGCAAGAAGGCTTGGCTTGTGACTTTAGACCTAAAAGAGGCGCATACCTGCATGTCCCAATCAGACAAACATGCAGAAGATACCTCAAATTCAAAGCAGACTCAATGCATTACCAATTCTCTGCACTGCCCTTTGGCTTATCTACTGCACCCAGGATCTTTACAAATTCCCTGGCACCAGTAATTGCATTCTGCAGACAAAGAGGAATACAAATATATCCTTACTTGGACGACTGCCTCATTCAAGCAGAGAACATGGACAATGTCCTTCAAGAATGCAACTGCAGTCCTGGCAAATACAGGACTGTTCATCCCAACCTGCAGACATTGCAGCTGACAGCTTGGAGGGTCCCATGACTTCTACCCATATCTCTCTCTCCAAAAAAGTTCAAGAGATCTTACTGGAAGCACGCAGACCTTCCACCAGGAAAACTTATTCAGCCAAATGGAAGAGATTCATCACCTGGAATGCCAACAAGGGTCAGGATGCATCAGTAATAAGCATGCCACAGATACTAGAATACTTGGCAGAAATGCTTCATAGTGGCCTTTCATATTCCTCCATAAAAATACACGCTTCAGCAATTTGCAGGTTGGGATGAACAGTCCTGTATTTGCCAGGACTGCAGTTGCATATCTATCGGACATCTACATTTATGGTAGGTACAAAACTGTACTTTCTACTACAGCATCTGGCGTTTGTAAAGAGATTTTTAACAAGCCTAGGATACACAGTCAACGAAAAGAAATCAAAACTAGTACCCTCTCAAGAAATAATATTCCTGGGTTCAAGCTTAAATACAACTGCCCAGATGGCTTATCTCACGCCAGACAAAGGCAACTGACTACCTATTTCAAAAAGTTGGCAACAAAGGCCCAGTTGTCTGCAAGAAAAATTCTGCAGGCTTTGGGCTTCATGGCATCCTGCATTCTACTGATTCCATATGCAAGACTGCATATGAGGAAACTTCAGTGGTACCCAAAAAGTGTCTGGACTCAACATTGCCACAGCCTGGAAACAAGGATTACTCTCATTCCCTGCCTGCAACAGGAGTTTCGATGGTGGGCGAAGGCTTGTCACCAGAACAGAGGACAGCCATTCACTTTACCCCAAGCCAGGCAGACATTAACAACGGATGCATCAAATTATGCCTGGGGAGCCCACATGGCAGGAAGATGTATTCAAGGCACATGGTCTGTAAACCAAATGCATCTACATATCAATCAAAAAGAGATGCTAGTAGTCCAGAATGCCCTGACAGCCTTCAAGGACTTACTTCATCCGGGACAACTACTGATAAAGACAGACAACACCACGGTCATGTGGTATATAAACAAGCAGGGAGGCACTCATTCTTACCCCCTTTGCTAGCTGACTTTGTGGTACACAGCATTGACTTACCAAGTACATCTACAGGCACAATTCCTGCCAGGAAAGACAAATACTCTGGCAGATGAACTAAACAGAAACCTCATGGATCCCCACGAGTGGAAATTGGATCCAGAAGTCTTCAGCATGATAACAAGGAAATGGGGATGCCCGGATATAGATCTATTTGTATCTCCTCACAACTACCAGATAAAAAGATTCTGCACAAGGATTTATCACAGACAAGCATGGAAAGTGGACGCCCTATCTTTCAGCTGGAAAAACTTAGCAGTATATGCCTTCCCTCCACTGCCTCTCCTCCCAAAAGTACTCCTAAAGGTCAGACGAGAAACCAAAGATGATACTGATTGGCCCAGACTGGCTTCGCCAGTACTGGTATCCAATCCTAAGGAGCTTGTCTCAATGCCCGGCTTGGACCTTACCTCCAATACCTCATCTACTGTCTCAACAAAACAATCCGATCCTGCACAGCCAACTCAAGACCTTAAATCTGGCAGCATGGCGGATAGTGTAGTCATACAAAGCACACCTCTCACTAAAGCTGTGATGGATGTCATATTCGAGGCCAGAAGGCCTAGCACTAGAAAATCTTATACTGGAAAATGGAAGAGATTCTGTAATTGGAACCAGACACAAGGAATTGACACAGCTGTACCAAATATCCCTCGGATTTTGCAATATTTAACTGAGATGCTAGACAAAGGCCTATCTTTTTCATCAATTAAAATTCATGCCTCTGCCATTTCGGCTCATTACAATACAGAGCCACCAATCTTTTCTCATCCTTTGTTAGGGCAGCACCTCAGAGGAGCCACAAACTTAAGGCCTCCAAGGAGATCACCAATACCTGCATGGGACCTCAACTATGTCTTGGAAAAACTCACCTTGCCTCCTTTTGAGCCAGCCGCTACTGCTGATATAAAGTTTTTATCTTGGAAAACAGCTCTGCTCCTAGCAATAACTTCTGCAAGACTAGTTTCAGAGCTACAGGCACTCATGGCTGTGGAGCCTTATATCATTTGTTATCCAGACAGGGTTTCTCTGAGGACAAACCCTACATTTATGCCTAAGGTAGTGTCCAGTGTGGCCCTTAACCAAGATATTCATCTGCCAACCTTTTATCCAAATCCACAGAACAAGGGGGAGAGAATTCTGCATTCTTTGGACATACACAGACAGATTTGATTCTACTTGGACAGAGCCAACGTTTTCAAAAAGACAGAGCAATTACTAGTGGCATATGCTGCAGGATCACAAGGAAAGGCTATCTCAAAGCAGACTATTTCAAAGTGGATAGGCCACTGCATTCATTTCTGCTATTTACAACACGACAAGCCAGTGCCTAAGGGCATTCAACCAGAGCAGCAGCCTTCCTCAGGGGAGTACCAACCAAAGACATTTTAGAGGCTGCTACCTGGAGTTCAGTGCACACTTTTACAAAGCACTATCATTTACCACAGTACTCTAAGTCCAGGGCAGGCTTTGCCACTGCAGTTCTGCAGGGCCTCATAGCCACCCCTAATGCTATTTAGCTACAGCCTCCCATTCTTAGCTTTGGGATTCAACCAATTGTAATGACTGCAACTTGGTTCCTGTGCTATCCATATCCTTATTTGGATAAGAGGAAGCTTCTTTGTTCACCAGTGGGAGTGGGGAGCACTGAGCAACCTATTTGTCCCTAGAGGATTGGATCCAGCCCAGCAACTTGTAGTTTATTGGCCATTTGGGGTCAATTCCTGGCTCTTTTCAACCCCCTGCTATAAAGCCCGCTTTTGCGCGAAGTTGCTCATAGAGCAGCATAGGGCAGCGCCGGTTAATCAAGTTTAAACTATTTCTGGCTCCATAAAGTCTACTCTTCAATTTTTCCCTTAGAACTGCTCTACTTGAAATCTAAACAGCCTATTCTCTAACTGAAAAGCTCAGCACTTGCTCCTAAAGCATTTTTATACAGGTAAAGCACTCTTAAACAAAAAAGTACTTCTTTCACCTAAATTCCCTTGACTACCCATTTCCCTATAGATCCTTTCTGACTCGGTTACACAGCAATCTTTTTCACTATTCTAGCATGTCGAAGGGTCAGTTGCTGGCATCCTCTCCTGTTCAGCTGGTGAATCTGGGAATCTTGTGGCAATGTTACAATTGCCTCATGTACACAGACAACCCTCTCCTCCTCCCGAGATGCAACTATATAGCTAAACTGGAGGCTGAGCTCTCTCAATTCAGTACTGGCAAGACCAGGTAGGAGGAGAAGGTAACCACGCACACCACAAACCCAGTCTCACATAGAACTATCACAACTGCAAACCAAACACATAAACACACAAAAACATACTCGGGGCGCTGATTAAAATCTACCAAAACAACAGAGGCCTCCAAAGCAGACACCCAAGCAACCACCACCTCAAGACATAGCACATGCAACACATAGTTCACAAAGTCAGTGTGCTAAACAGTCACAGCCCTTAAGGCCAAACAACATGCCAGACACACTTGTAATAGGTGACTCCATAGTCAGACACACTGACGTCCCGCTCACCAGACTGAACAAGGATAAGGTCACAGTAAGCTGCCTGTCGGGAGCTAGAATCCGCCACATAACACAAGCACTCAGGTCACTCCACAGCAAGTACAAATATGACTCAGTCATTGTACATGCCGGTGTGAACGACCTGAGACGTACCTCCCTGGACTACATGAAAAGAGACATAGAGGAACTCTCTGATTATGTAGCCTAGGCCGGTATGACCCTGACCCTGAGCAGCATCTTACCCTCACCAAGAATGATGCCACAGTACAAAGACAAAATGATCAGTTTTAACAATTGGCTTAATTACTGGTGTCATTCAAAGGGGATCCAATGTCTGTCTGCTTGGGATGACATGCTCGACAAGCCACGCTGCTTCGCAAGGGATGGCTTGCACCTGTCACCCCTGGGCTTCCGGATATTGGCCAAGACTCTTGCCATCCCCATAGTGCCTTTTTTAGGCAAGGCTCAAATGACAAACCTACCTCCCTAGAAAACACAAGTGGAAAAAAAATAAGGGTAATGCTGCTCAATGCCAGAAGTCTAAACCTCAAGATGCACGCCCTGGAAGCCCTCCTCAGTATGGAGAACATCGATGTCTGTGCAGTGACTGAAACCTGGTTCAAGGCTCCTGAGAGCACCCCAGCACTATCAGGTTTTACCTCATATCATGCTTTCCGGCCCCAAAACTTGGACGTACCAAAAAAGGAGGGGAGTATCCATATTCATCAAAGATACCCACACCTCCAGGTTAGTGGCAACGAAGCATCGGAGACCATCCAGGTGCAACTAACCATAGGCAAAACTGCCTTACAATTTGTAGCATGCTACAAATCACCCTCTCAAACTCGGGAAACTCACACAGCCTTCCTGAAGACACTGGAGAGTATGAATGTCTCTCCAAATACCATCATATTGGGAGACTTCAACTACCCAAACATAGACTGGGAACATTACTCAAACCCAAACACCCTAGCCCAAAGGTTCCTAGAATTCATAAACTCAAATGCGATGGAACAACTAGTCACCATTCCCACAAGAGGAGACAATATACTAGACCTGATCATCACAAACATGGGGACAAAATGCTCCACACTGGAAGTATATCCCTCATTGGTAAGATCAGACCATAAATTAATCTCACTGGAAATCCACATACCGCCCCCACCCCTGCACAAAAGACCACAGTGAAGAACTTCTCAAAGCCAACTTCACACTTCTTAAGACTGAAGTGGTATCCTTCAAGGTCCCTGGGCCAGTGGAAACCACAACCCACACTGCTGAATCCTTTGCAAATGCCTTCTACGGGCACCTTCAAGAATGCATGGATCATGCAATCCCAAATAAAACCAAGACCCATTCCCTCAAAGGCAGGCACCCAGTCTGGTGGACCCCAGCCATAAACAAACTTTACAACAGAAGGAGGAAGCTACTACATGACAGAGCAAAATCCCTAAATGGGAAGGCATCTCTGATCAGTACTAGCAAAAAACTACGATCACTCATAAAATCATCCAAGGCCAACTTTGAGAGAAAAATCGCAAAAAGACACAAAAGACAATCACAAGGCCTTCTTTAGCTATGTTAGAAACCTGGGTGGAAACTCCCAGATATGCTCAGAGTTAGTCCAAAATGACAATAAATACACTGAACCCACTGACATTGCCAACTTTCTGGCAGATAGGTTCAGTGCAAATTTCTCCTCCCTCCCCAAAAGGAGAAATAAGTATCCCAGCAGAGTGTAGCCTCCGTAACATCTCAGATGCCCAGGTGAGAGCCGCCCTCTCTAAAGCTAAAAACACAGCATCAATGGGACCGGACGGTGTCCCGGGCTGTGTGATACATGAACTCAAGAGGAACTAAACCCAAACATAAGGCTGCTGTTTAATCTTAGCCTTACTACAGGATACGTACCCAAAGAGTGGCGTACGGCAACAGTGGTCCCACTTCACAAAGGCGGTGCTTCTACGGACCCTGGAAATTACCGCCCCATAAGCTTGACGAGCCTGGTCTGCAAAGCTATGGAGAGGATCATTATGGCACTCATAAACAAAGACATTGGGGACCTACAGACATTGGATCCTACCCAATTTGGCTTTGTCAAGGGCAGATCCTGCCTTTTGAACTTGGTCGACTTTTTTGAAACCGTCACAAAGGCCATTGATGAAGGTAAGGCAGTTCACACAGCCTACCTTGACCTTGCAAAAGCCTTTGACACAATACCACATTCGGGCATCATAGACAAACTCACCAGCTTAAATGTAAATCCATATGTCACGAGATGGGTTGCAAACTGGCTCAAGGACAGAACCCACAGGGTCAGAGTTGATGGAGCTATGTCAGACTCTAAGCCAGTCACAAGCGGTGTCCCACAGGGCTCAGTCCTGGGACCCCTCTTGTTTGGCATTTATTTTTCCGAGGTACAGGCAAACATAGGAGGATTGTGGCTGACAAAGTTCGCAGATGACTGCAAACTGGGCGCCATAATTGATACTCCAGCGGACACAAACATCCTTTAGAGAGGACTCCTAGAAACGGATAATTGATGCCAGAGCCATGGCCTTAAGCTCAACGCCAAAAATGTATAGTCATACCCTTTGGGAAAAACAAGGTACCCACAAATTACCACATAAGTGGTAATCCATTAAGTACGGAAGAGGTAATCGGGGACCTAGGGACCCAGGTTGACAGTAACCTCTCATTTGACACTCACATTGCCAAAGTGGTTAGGAAGACCTTCTATATTGCCCACCTTATCATGAAGGGTTTCACATCTAGATCAAGAGAGGTCATTGTGCCCCTGTACTCATCTCTTATTAGGCCAATGATTGAGTACAATGCCCCATTTGGGATGCATCTTACCCGACACCTGCAGCAGTTGGAAAGACCCCAAACGTTCCTCACCAAGAGGATAAAGGGTCTTAAACATATGTCATATGCTGCCCAACTGAAAAAAACAGCTCTATTCAGTCGCATACCGCCTACTCAGAGGTGACTTGTGCCTAACGTACAAGGCCATGTCCAATCCGGAATTAATGGACATGCTCCACCTCAAAAAATCCAAATCCATCAGAGCCACGAGAGCAAGAGACTTAAACCTCAACACAGAAATAAATAAGACTTGCTGGAGGGACAGATTCATAACCCAGAGGCTCCCTACACTCTGGAACAGAATCCCAATCCATGTTAGGGCCCCTCACTAACTCTATTCAAGAGAAGTCTTGGACATATCCATCAATCAAAGACACCACCTCAAGACTGTGTGGGCGCGACGCATGCATCGGAGACCATCCAGGTGCAATTAACCAACCATAGGCAAGCTCTGCAAATGGAAAGCAGCAGGCACACACTCCAAAACCTCAGGAACCTCACCATGGCCTCCTGAAAACACTAGAGGATGCAATGTATCACACCATCATACATATACTAGGGTGACTCATCCTAATATAGACTGGGAACACTATCAAGCCCAAACACCCTAGCCCAAAGTTCCTGGAATTCATAAACTCAAATGCCATGGAACAACTAGTCACCATCCACACTTCTAAAGACTAGTGTGGCCTTTTAAGGCCCCGAGCCGGAAATGGAAAGAACTCAAAAGCGCTGAATCACTTACAAATGCCTTCTACCACCTGCAGCAGGACTGCATGGAGGCAATCCCAAGCAAAACAAAGACTCTTTGTGTACTAAAGGCAAGCGCCAGTCTGTGGACCCCAGCCATAAACAAACTCTACAACAAAAGGAGGAAGCTACTACAAGATAGAGCAAAAAAGACACCCTTGATCATAATAAAAAAACTAAGAGCTCTCATAAAATCAATCATCCAAATTTTTGAGAAAAAAATAGCTAAAGACAAAAAAGACAATCATAAGGCCTCTCTTAGCTATAGTTAGAAAAGTTCAAAATGGAAGAAGATTACATTCTACGACATGCAACATGCTGGCTGAAGGTTCTCCAGTGCATCTCCCTCCCCAGAGAGGAGATAATACCACAACGATTGCAGCCCCCAAACATCTCTCCATGGGACTGATGCTGTCCCCGTGTGCTCCACCCACTGTCGAACTCAGCGATTAACCCCACAGCAGGACGTTTAATCATAGTGTTTAACTCTCTCTGGATACCTCAGGAGTGTGGCGCATGCAACTGTGGTCCCCACTTCACAAAGTGGGTGCCTCCACCGACCCTGAAATTACCCGCCCATTAGCTTGACAAGCCTTATCTGCAAAGCCATGGAGAGGATCGGGAATTTGCAGACTTTGATCATCCCAGTTTGGCTTTGTCAAAGGATCATTGAAAACTCATCAGCTTTAAATGTTAACCCATATCACAAGAGATGGGTTGCAAACTGGCTGAGTGACAGAACCCACAGGGTCAGTTGCTGGCGCCATGATGTCATCATTACCTCGGGAAAAAACAAGGTTACCCCTAGCTACCAAATAGGTGGCAATCCATCTGTCATTCGGACACCCATGTAGCTAAAGTAGTTAGGAAGACCTCAGATAGCCTAGTATGAACCTATGAACCTATGAGTGGATGGGAGATCGTAGGTTTACCCCGGGGGTCATCTCTGTGTCACTACTAGACAGAGGCACAGTAAACTAAACCCTAAATGGGTGTAGTATTCTCATCCTAAGGGGTGGTGAAAGCCACACACACTCTGGCTAGGCTTATAAATGCCCTAGGGCAGATAGCCTAGTACGAACCTATGAACATAGTACAGTTGTGTACACTTACCATAAATGTAGATGTTCGAGTGTATTCACTGTTGCAGTCCAGGTTACCCACCCGCCATCCCCCTTACTTTTGCTGGAACTTATCTGTACTTCTCTAATCTATACAACCTATGTGGTGTATTTGCTTGTAGATGAAGGTAAAATATACTTTGGTGCATGTATGTTTTATTAACATATTTTTAGCATACACTTTTGGGGGCACCTGATATCCGGGGCAAGAAAAACTCAAGAAAATGGTGTCTGCTGCATCTTTTATACCCCTGATGCTCTGACATCAGGGAAGAGGCGACAACAGCCAACGCCGGACCAAGACTTTGGAATTCAGGCCGACTGAGGGCAGCTTGCCAGCAGGATAACCCAATTGTAATGACTGCAACAGTGAATACACTCGAACATCTACATTTATGGTAAGTGTACACAACTGTACTTTTCTTAAAGGCGTCTTTCACATTAGGCCTCCCAGGAAGTCTGGCCCTCATTCCTGGGACCTGTAATTTTGTTTTAAAAAAATTGACTCCGGCTTCTTTTGAGCCTTCTGCTTCAGCTTCCTTACAGTATTGTCCTTGGAAGACTGCTCTTCTTTTGGCCCTTCCTTCTGCTAGAGGGGTATCTGAGCTGCAAGCCGTTATGGCTGTTCCTCCTTTTTTGTTGTTCCATTAGAACAAGGGTGTCTCTTCATATGAATCCTTTTATGCCGAAGGTGGTTAATGAGTTGTCTCTTAATCAGTCTTTTCATTTGCCCACTTTTTTCCCTTCTCTGCAGTCTGCTAATGAGAAGGTTTTTGCACACCTTGGATGTCCATAGACAACTCTATTATTATTTGGATAAGACTAAAGCTTTTTTGTAAGTCTAATCAACTTTTTGTTTCTTTTCATCCTAGACCTTTATGTTTGGCTGTTTCCAAGCAAATCATTTCTTCTTGGATATCTAAAGCCATCTATTTCTGGTATTCTTTTCACGAGAAGAGCCTTACTTCTGTTAAGGCTCATTCCACTAGAGCTGTTTCTTCTGGTGCTTTTTTCAAGGGTTTGGGTACTAATTCTATTCTTGAGGCAGCAACCTGGACTTCTGTGCATACCTTTACTAAGGACTGTAAGTTGGATGTGATTGCCAGGGCCATTCTCCATTGGGTTCTACTGGCCCTTCCTCCTCCCAGTCCTCATCCTAAGCTTTTGCATTCTCCCTATTGTAAAGAATACTGCAACAGTGATATGGAAGGACATAATACAGCTGTGTAAACTCTTACCATAACAGTACATGTCCTCTTCACTGTTTCAGTATTTGCTCCCTCCCTCCTCCCCCTGGTCCATTGTCCTTCTGGATGTGTTTGTCACCTGTTTTTATTTAATGATTGTTGTTCCTGCTGGGTCTCTTCAGTTTTGAGAATGGTACGTCCAGACATCACCTTTATGTCCCACGCTATGCGAGGAGCATACGTGTGACATATGGCGTACCTTAAAGCAATCTAAAAGCTTTAGTGTACTGGCTGGATGTCGGGCTGCCCTGGGCCAGGTATCCCTATTGTAAAGAATACTGCAACAGTGAAGAGAAGGACATCTACTGTTATGGTAAGCTTTTACGTAATTGGTTTTTCCACAGGACAGAGGAGCCCAAGTCCTAGGCTGCTCCTCATCTAGATAACTAATTTCCTTTGGAGGGAGCTAAGTAAGCTAATTGTAATTTTGGGATAGAAAGCTATGCAGTTACTTTGTGACAGGCTAGGCATAGCCAGGAGTCCTGTAGCTGAACTAACAGTAGTGAGCATCCAGCTGCAAGGGCACCAAAATGTCATGAAAATAGCACCCCCTCCCCTAAATAGATAAAAGTTTATACATAGTAGATTGAAATTGGGGAACAAATTTTGTATTTAACACACATGCAATAGAAGGGAAAGATGTTACAGCAGACTTTTTGAACCATTCCAGGTTTACCAAAATCCTCTGCAGAGAAAACAAACAAAAAAAATAACCAGCACTGGAGAAAAAAAGGTTCTTATGTCTAGGAACACCTATGATGCAAAGTTATTTCATTACAGTCATCAGCTACATCCGTAATAAAGAGAAATAAATAAATAAATAATACGGAGGTATGTCCTCAGCTTTTTTACAGACAAGATTAAAGGCAGATTAGTGGGCAATATAATCACTGTTTGAAAAATCATAAAAGGTGGTATGAGTTTTTGTTTGTTTAGTTTGATGTAGATGAGTGCCACAGCATTGCAAAAAGGGGAAGGGGGGTGCAACGTTTAGCTATGCACAGCTGGTAGGGATGTTTGTTAGGACCGCAGATCTTTTCCCCTTGTTGGCATTTGTACAATTTGTTCAAGTTTGTTAAAGTTTATCAAATGTAATAGTTTATTCCTGATTATTAACAAAGCATAGTAGGTTTTGCACCTGATTATTAATGGAGGCGTGGTTCTTCCTGTCAGCAGATGGATAATTCAGTTTGCTAAGTAAAAAGCATGTTGTGTTAAGTGAGGGTTATTAGCTTATCAAGGAGCTCTTCATGTTCTTGGTATGACATTAAGGAGGTACGATAGGGTGCTAGTAAATTTGTGATGTGTACTGTAACGTGTGTGAATTACTTATTGACCACAGTATAGCCATACGTTTGAGGAATTGTCTTATGAAAATGAACATACTACCTCCTTGGTCAGTGGACCAGGCTGAGTAGGAAGTGTTGTAGGCAAGTATTTGTGGATTTACAGGATTTGTCTTAGAATCATGTCTCTGGGACGACAAATACCCCAATTGTGTCAAAGGCTAGGTAAGCATGTAGGAAGCTTAGAGTTTTGTTTAGGACATCGGCAGTCAAATATAGTATTTAGAAGCTGCATTACTTGTACCATGCAGATGCACTTGTAAAAAATATAGCTATGGGAAAGCAATGTACTACACTGAGGGCATGAGCCTAAAAAAAAAACTGCTGTTCTCTGATACTCCTTAGAGAAATGGAATAGCTATATGTGGGAAATGTTTCACTTGAATATACATGGCAGCAAATATTTGGCGCAGTGATTGCATGTGTTTATAAAGGAGCTGGTATGTTTGAGCTTTGTAGTTCATATCTTAAGTATTTTAGTGCAGGAAAAAAGATAGTCTTGAGAATGCAGCATATGTTGCAGACTTGAGGGTTTTATAACCTCTGGTCAACATCTAGAAGGTAATATGTGTTAGTAAAGATGCTCATGGGGAAGCAACATGCATTGTTACTGTTCTGATGTTCTCACAAGTGCTGTTCAACACGTTGAGGCTATATTAATTCTATAAAAAAATTACCATTGTAAGAAAAAATGATTATACAGATGGAGCATGCGTCATATTATGGTCTTGATGCTTTTGTTAAGGACCCATCTGTGATATTTGGTAGTTAAAAGACGTAGCTAATTGTAGGCAAGTAAAATGCATTACTTTATTTTACATAACTCTTAATTATATTTTGGGGCAGCTTTGCATGCAAATGTAGGAGTTTACATGTTCTTTACAGTTCATTTTTTAATAGTAAAAGAAATGTTTTACTGCAAGAAAAGTGATCATGAGGAAACAATGTACAGCATTATGGCCTTGATGCCTTCACAAATATTGTTTTCTGATACCGAATGCTAAGAAGTAATAACCACAAATAGCAAGATTATTTTACTTTGTCTTGTATGGTTATAAATGTCATTTTGTACAGTGTTTATTTCCTACATCTACAAACTATTTACATTTGTCTTATGTGGTTACAAATGTCATTTTATGTAGTGTTTATTTCCTACATCTACAAACTATCATGGTAAGAAAAAAATGTATTATTTTATGTGATTACAGTTATCGCTTGGTGCATTGCTTGTCCTTTGCCCTGCTGCTGCAGACTTAAAAAATATACAAACAAAAGTAAGCAGTATTTAATAACTCCTTCACAGTGCATCCCTGGGCAGAAAGTCTTAATGCTATATTTTCCCATACGCTGGCTTTTCTTATGTTACCTGTTAATAACTGGTAAGTCATGTGATTAAAAAATCCAGTTCCAAGTAATGTTAGGTAGTAAGAAATAACTGGGATCAAAAAGCAATACAGTAAAAAAATAAAAAAATCAGAAAGTGGCAGTGCTTTCACAGGCACTACCTGAAGTACTGAGCATACTTGCTTTTACATTAACGTGTTTGAAAGCTCCAGTGCAGTGTGGACAGAAGTGAGTAGTCCTAGCCAAATGTAGAACTGTGTACTTCCACAATGATTTCAGAAGCATTAACAATGTTATTAACTGCCTGTTACCTTTTAGTATTGAGTATCCGATGAATGAATGTTGTAACTCACTTTTCCTTCCAGCAGATAAATGTCATTTATTCATTTTAAAATAATCTGCCTTTTCTTTCTTTCTTTTTTTTTTTTGGATAAGTACTTATTAGTTTTCTTTGTTTGGTATTGGAGAATGAAGGAAATGAATAAATGAATGTAGTCCACTGTATGTGGTGTGCATACTTCTCAACTTATGAACATTAAAAATCATAGCAGAGCATCAAAAAGAGGGAGCACTTCCTTTTTTCTCTTAATAGGTCTTATATTTTAGACCTTAATATAGCTAGTGATAGAGGATTTCTGTATAAGCTTAGTCTTGTTTGTTAGTGTGTGCCTCCATTAATTTGTCTTAACAGTATGAGGAACATCAGTAAATCTGGGATGGGCAAGGGTAAATCTGAGGGCCAAAATCATAGTGCTAAGCCTAAGTCAAAGCATATGAAAGGTATGGTG
This sequence comes from Protopterus annectens, assembly GCF_019279795.1. NCBI lineage: Eukaryota > Metazoa > Chordata > Ceratodontiformes > Protopteridae > Protopterus > Protopterus annectens. The sequence continues at coordinate 890,223,759 of NC_056730.1, read as the reverse complement.
ATGGGTTTCTCAAAACACCTTCTACTCCCACCACTACCATCCACTCAGATGTATGAGGTAACCCCTGCACAGCAAGCCAGCAGTTGGCATTGCAGAAGCTTATCTGTTTACTTCCTCACCCTCTGCTAACACCCATAATCTTCATTGTTGTTGTCCTCACTTTGCCTGTAGAAAGCCTGTTCTGCCTGCCAGCAGATACATTAAGTACACATATTGCCTTGTACTAGAACAGGATACAGTTAGGTGTACTTGGGTGTTCATACAATTAGGTGTACTTGGGTGTTCATACAATTAGGTGTACTTGGGTGTTCATACAGTTAGGTGTACTTGGGTGTTCAGTCTATGTAAGAGTTAATAATGTGACCAGGCATCACTGAAGGAAGGCACCAGAAAACTTCCCGTCTTGCAGCTGTCAGCACTGTAACTTATTGAGTTATGTAATTTCCTCTCTTAAATTGGGTAAACTTCATACAAAAAAGAAGTCAACAACAAGTCTGTTGTCTTTAATACAGAAATGTGAAAATTATAATGAGTTGTCCAAACCTCCTCATTCTTGTACCATATTTTCTGTGTGGTAATGAGTCCTGCCCTTCCATGACAATTAAGTTGATAGTTATGGATTCTGGTGTTCATACAGTTAGGTGTACTTGGGTGTTCAGTCTATGTAAGAGCTAATAATGTGACCAGGCATCACTGAAGGAAGGCACCAGAAAACTTTCCGTCTTGCAGCTGTCAGCACTGTAACTTATTGAGTTATGTAATTTCCTCTCTTAAGTTGGGTAAACTTCATACAAAAAAGAAGTCAACAACAAGTCTGTTGTCTTTAATACAGAAATGTGAAAATTATGAGTTGTCCAAACCTCCTCATTCTTGTACCATATTTTCTGTGTGGTAATGAGTCCTGCCCTTCCATGACAATTAAGTTGATAGTTAAGGATTCTGGTGGCCTGTCTGAGGAGTCAGTAAAGTTGCCTTCTGTTCTCATTGTTGAATTTTCTGACAGCCTTTCTCATAGGATGCAAGCCCACTGCTGTATTTTCTTAGCTTATACCCCTACTCTCAAGCGTTTCCACCAATTGACTGTGCTGCATTTGCTCTCCCCTCCCACTGTCTTGATGTAGGACTCTCTCAAGGATGACCACCACTGCCCCCTGGTTTGGGGCACTAGGAATTACTCACATTTTCTGATAGTGATTCTTTTCAGCACCAGCAGAACAGCCTCTCACAGCTCCAGTGGCCTGCCTTCTGGGCATCTGTCACTTAGACTCAAGACTGCTTAGCTTGTCAGACATCAATTCCCCCTATGTCCATTTACCTGATATCTGTGTCTTCAGTGCTGTGCTTTGTGTCATGGTGCATTGGGACAGTTGCCTCATGGCATCACATCCAGTGTTAGCCTTTCAGGCATCAGCAGTTGCGACAGTGGGTCCAGCTTGATCCCAGAGTTGTCAGCATCTCTGACATCATCATTCCAGGTGTCTAGCTCCAATGCTGGCATTTTATATGCTGGAAGTGCAGCTGTCGCATCTTCTTGGTCACTGCACACTGGAAGTGCCTTACAGTTAGTAGGAGAGCATTCCTTAGGACCACCAGAGCATACCGTGGTTCTCCCTCACAGTTTCCTGGTAGGGTGGTATTTTCAGTTTCCCTGCTGCACCACCTATATTCCCTTATATTTTCTCTCCCCACCCAGCTCTGCACACAACACCTAGGTTTGTCAGAGTCCAAGCCTCCTCCAAAGAAGCAGAAGTTGTTCCTGTTGAAATTGTAAGGACCACGGTTGTAATTCTTTAGTTATTGTCTCTGCGAATATGGAAGGCATTTACCAAGTCTAAGGTTGTGGTACAGAGGATTCCTATTGCTCTAAGGAACAGAGATCTCAAAGTTATTGTTTGTAAGTAGAAGGTGGGAAGTTCCTCTGAACATGCTTTAATAGTATTTCAGCACATTTTATCTATGTTGCTCTTGACTCTATGGTTGGTAACCATTAGGCCTCACTTGGATTGGATAGAGGAGAAAACTGACTAAGGGGGGACATTATTCAGGCAGCCATGAGGATTATTTGTGGTCTTGCCAAACTCCCAGCCATGAGAACATTTTGAATGGCCTAACCTCACCCCTTCAGGTGTGTGTGTGTGTGTGTGTGTGTGTGTGTGTGTGTGTGTGTGTGTGTGTGTGTGTGTGTGTGTGTTGCGAGTGAACTGTGTCACTGCGGTGACCTTCACTGGCCTCCTATTGTGAGTGAGCACTTTCACATGCTCACTGTGAAGGCTACCACCATTGACAGCTTGATGAGCCCTTTTACCTGCCCCTAGTCCATGTCTGTATGTTATTGCCTCTGTCCTGAGGGATAGTGTCAATACAGCTGGCTTCACCCCACCCAACATCCCAGGGTGGGACTGCCCATCTTCCCTGCCGACACTGTCACCTGATCCAGTAGTCAGGTCATCTGGGCTGTAGTTAGCTAATGCTTTGTCCTTCTATGCTACCAGTGTTTTTTGATATTTGCTGTATTTGTGGGACAACAGCAGTTTATTTTCTGAAGTGATGCCGAAACAAGGCACATTGCATCTCATATAGACTTACTGACAAAGGTCTTGATGACAATGAAAGGTCCAGCTCCCCTCCTTCCCCCTCTGATGATCCTGTGTTTAGGGAATTTTAGCACTTAGTGAAACAAAGAGGGGTCAGTACCATAAGCAATGACCTTTTGTTAGTAGCAGCTGTAGAAGTCATGCTGCTTTGCATCTTAGACCTTCTTTGTGGGTCCTGCTTGGATAGACATTCTTCAGGATGCCTTAAGAATAAATGGACAATAGTAGCTGTGGTCCTCAAAAAGTCAAACTGTGTATATTCCTACCCCTGATAGGTTGTTCGATTTGAGCAAAGAATTCCAAACCATATGTCGCTGTTTTAGTGGCTGCCTCTTGCACACTGTGGTTGTCCTGCAGTAGTGTCCAAGAGTCTTGGGTCATGCACAGCCCTGAGTAGCATATCTTTGGGTCTGCCACCTTGTCCTTACGGACACGGAATTAAAAAAAATTAACATTGTGTACTTTAAAAATAGCAAAAAAAAAAAAAAAAAATCCTCATCATGCTATGGAAGATTTGCCTGATGGCTCCTTAAAGGAAAAAATAAAGGGCTAGGCTTCTGCTTCATCTAAGCTCTCCACTGTTATGGACTGCATCACCTGTGGTGTTACAGAAGGGGCTGTTAGAGCAGTAGGCTGCAGTGTAGTTTACTGGCACTATTACTGCATTGTTCCCAGTTTGCTGAGTATGCTGAGGTGATGTTTATTTATTATTCCTTCAGGGATTTTCTCCTTTTTAGTCCTGAGGTTCATGAACATTTAAAGGGCATGAAGGAAGCTGGCTAGACCCTGATGGATTTGGGTTTTAAATTCCACCTTCCACAGCATTCATTCATCAGGGTGCAGATGAGCCTGTCCTGTCATTCTGACATGCCCCGTAACTACAAAAATGTGCTGGGAACTAGCAATTACCCCAGACTATCCTGTGCCAGGGTCATGAGGCCAGAGGGTGAGGTGGATGTTGTCCAGAAGGAGGACCTTTTAACTGTAGCATTCTAGGACATTTTACTTGACACTCTGTAGTATTAGTGAATGGAACCAATCCATTTATGTGCCTCTTAGAGTAACCCTTGCTGTTTTGACACATTCTTAACTGCAACAACTATAGTAACACATCCTTTTTGGCTTCTTTTCAGCAGCAATTAACCCTGTTTTTTGAATTCAGCTTCTCCTGCATTTCTGGGTCTTAACAGTGGTATGGACATTTTTGCACTTACCCTACACTAATTTAAACTGTTTTGGAACAAAATTTTCTAATTTCCCTTTTGTTTGCGTTATTTTTGTATGCTGTGACTTCCTTATGTTTAATTAGGTTGTTGTATGCCTAATTATATCTAAAGCTACCGTGGTTTACTGGTTTTTATATGAGTTAACGTTCTTAGTACCGTCTGACCCATGGATGTACCTTTTATGAGACTGTTAATGTACTCACCAGGAAATAGATAAAACACAGTAAAGTACATTGCAAAGGCACTCTCTGATTTAAGACTGGGCTTCTTTATGACGGTTTTGTAGAGTGCTGGAGAGACATTTTTCTATTGCAAATTAGGTTTAAGTCAGAAAAAGGTATCACAGAAAGTTTTAGACCTATAGCTGTCATTTCTGCAGTTGGTAAAATATTCCAGTTCATATTAGAGCATTTCTAAATTAGTATTTAATTACATTTTTCCTGACATTCCATAGGAATTTAGTCTGCCCTGCTACAATCCAACCCACCTCTGGATTTCGTCAGTCTTTGTTAAAAGTGGGCACCGCATTCCCTAAGCTGCTGAGACCCTGCCATTCCAACAGACATTAGCACAGCAAAATGTATCCCTTCAAGCTTCGTTCTGTGAGCTGCAGTGACTGGCGGTCAAGAGCTATGTCACTGTCCTTGGTGATGGAAGATCAGCAGTTTGATCATCCTGGATAATTGGGTGACATAAAGCTGTCTCCATTTCCTTTTTCTCCTGTTTATCCAAGGAGAAAAAATTACACTGGACAATTTTGTCCCTTGAGTAGTTATTTGCTTGGCCAGTTGTTTACCTCAGCTTAGTTGCAGGGGCTTCTGAAATCACTGAGGCACCATTGCTATCCTGTCTACATGAGGTAGAACTGTCCAGCTGCATCCCATTCAGCTCTGGTGAAACCTCATCTCGTTCCCAGTTTTTTCCAGTCGACAGGGTTGCAGAAGGGCTTTCAGCCTCTGTGCTAGAGAGGATGGGGGTGGTCAGCAGCTGCAAATCAATCTCATTAATTCTGTTTAATTATATTGTCCAAGAATGTGCCAATGAGATTGTATTTTCAGTAGTGGCCGGGGCTTTCACCGTTAAAAGTAAAATATGCAGAGACTAGGTAATTACTAATTACTAATGTGTAGTACAATATCTGTATATTTGAAGGAAACTATACTACAATATATTTACAGAATGTATAGTGCAGGTATCCTTGATCCGAGAAACAATAAGTTATGAAAGAGTTTAGAAGGTGACACTCAAACTTGTGAGGTTTAAGGAGGCATAGCAAACAATGTTGGCAGAATTAAGAGTTCTGTTGGGCAATCTTTAATTGTTAGATGTTTGGGAAGAGGGGTGCACAGATTGTTAAGGAATGGTGTTCCAGCTTCTGTTACTAGAGTAGTTGGTTTCACTGTTGCAGTCATTACAATTGGGTTATCCTGCTGGCAGGCTACCCGCAGTCGGCCCAAGTTCCAAAGTCTAGGTCCGGCATCGGTTGCTGTCGCCTCCTCCCTGACGTCAGTGCGCCAGGGATATAAAAGATGCAGCCAACGCCATTTTTTTCAGTCTTTCTTGCCGCGTGGTGCCCGAAGCAAAAGCAGTTTGCAAGTGCCGGTCAGCTGACTCCTGAGATTTTCAAATTCGAATTTCAGATCCGAAGTCTTCATTAAAGCTAAGTACCCTGTTGGGGAAACTTTTTTCTTGCTCCAGACCGATGTCAGAAATAGTTAATAATTGTATTTCTTGTGGGAAGCAAATACCTCATAAGGATTTTCATTATTACTGTATTCCTTGCCTAGGCCCTGACCATGACGTTGCTAGTTGTTGGTTTTGTGCTAGATTTAACCAACGCACTATTAAGCGTTGGTACAATTTTGCATTTCATTACTTTGGCAGAAGATTCAATTATATAATGCCGTCGGAACAGCCGACTACCGGAGTTATAAAAAGAGCAAAGAAAAAGAAAAGGACAGGCATCCGAGGTCCAAAACCGACAAAGAGGCGTCCGCTAGGCCTATCACCAGTTCGCCGGTTCTCAGTGAGGTGCTTTCGCAGCCCCTGACCCACGCTACCTCAGAGCCACAGGCCGCTTCCGACTCACACGTGGAGCTGACTAGGCCTCTGGAAACTCAAGGTATTGGACACTCGGAAACTATTCCCTCCGATGGGTCCGGAGCCACTGAGCAGACATCGGCTTCTGAGGGTGTTTTCAGGCCTACACAGTTATATGTGAAACCTACTTCAGCTTCAAAGGCAAAGACTAAAGCAGCTCTAAAGACAAAGAAACAAGTACAGCATTCTCCTGGACAGGCCACCATGCCTAAAAAACGAATGCTTAAAATGGCCGAAGACCTAATTACCTTGATCAGGGGTTCCCATCCGCCTCCTGATAAGAGGCCAAGGCAAGAGATAGAATATGAATCTTCAGATCAGGTTTCCATTTCCTCTGATTCTTCTGAACTGGAATATTCTCTTCCTCCCTATCAGGATTCTGATGCTGAAGAAGCTATCCCTTCAGCCTCTCCTCCTGAGGATTATTCTTTTGGGGAGACCCTGCATACTATTTTATTTTATTTTTATTTTACATTTGTTAACCGGGGGTGTCTGACTGAGCCGAAAAGGCCCTTTTTCAGCAGAGGCCCAGGGAGAAAAGCTCCACAAAGAAAAATTACAGACACATTTAGTTATTTAGACATAATCAGTATGCACACAAATTACAAGAGACATGTTTTTACAGTGGTATGCGGCACAAACAGTTACAGTGGAGAGAACAATCAAAAAAATATTAATTTTAAAAATAAAGGTAAGTAATAGATTTGTGGTGTACAGCTGAACTTTGGAATGTAGGTAGAATACATACATAGTACACAGGTACAGTACATACATTGTAGATTAGCCAGTGTTTGTGAGTAAGATTGAAAACTATTATCAATTGCTCTAGATTTAGTATGTATATGTTATCCGCTTTCACTAGCCTGGGGAGCAATCATGGCACTGCCAACTTTGCTTGAGATGTTGCCTGATGAGGTCTTTAAAGGAGGCTTTGGATGATGTGTTTTGAATGCTAGTAGGGACAGAGTTCCATTTTTTGGCCACCGAACTACTATATAGCACATCTCCAAAGCTATTGTAGCTGTTGGTAACTTCTAGTAGTAGTTTGCTTGATGATCTAAGAGGCCTTTTGGCTGAGTGATGTTGTACTAGGTTTTTGAGGGCAGGACACTTATTGGGGAGGTAATATATAGAATGACAGAGGCAGAGCTGATTGTAGGTTAGGAGGTTGGGCAGTTCAAGCCAGTGGAGCTGTCTCAAAGCAGTACAGTGATGAGTTCTATATGAGCAATTTGCAGCAAAGCGGGCAATTCTGTTATAGCAAGCTTCCATTTTGCTTAGTTCAGTTTTGTTGAGATTAGTCAGAATGGGAGATGCATAGAGTAGGGTGGATAGAAGTTGGGAGCGAGCAATGGCTGATCTTGTGTTGTTGGTAAGAAATGGTTTGAAACGGCAGAGTGACCCCAGTTTGGCATGTACTTTTTTAATAGTTAAGTTCAGATGACTATCAAATTTTAGGTGGGAGTCTATGGTTATGCCCAATAGCTTAGCCTGTGCCACTGGAGCAATTGGAGTAGCATTTGTGGAGTAGATAGTGAATTGACTGTTAGTGTTTTTGTTAGAACTGGTTATAATCATAAGCTGAGTTTTCTTTGGATTGAGGATAAGTTGGGCTTTGGTAAGGTACTATGAGGGAGCATTTCCACTGGGAGAGCCAAGATTACTCAGAATCTAAGAAAAGGCTCAGAGACTTCCTTTTATTACCTCAGCACAGGCCCCTTGCTATACCTTCTGTTTTAGACATTGTAGATGATGTATTTTCAGAGTCCGGTCTGTTTCCTGACTCTTTCCCACCAGCTCCTGTTAAGCCAGACAGGTACCACAGGGTTCCTGATCCACATAAATTTATTTATAAAAACCCTGCTGCTGACCCAGAAACCATCTCTCAGGGTCCCAAAGGGGTCAAGGCTTCCACTGCAAAAAACCCTATCCCCTCTGATAGGGATTCAAGGGCCCTGGACAGATGGGGGAAAAAGATTTATACTTCTGCTACCTTGGCTGTAAGAGCTTTAAATTGCCAGTTTCATATGCTTAAATATCAGCAATATCTTATGTCACTGCTTAAACAGAAAATGTTGACAAATTCAGAATGTGCAGAAAACAAAGAAATGCAGGATTTATTGCATGCAGCTGAACAAGTGGGAAAGCATACTTTACAATGTGGTTTTGATTCTCTAGAGACCTCCTGCAGGGCCGCTGTTACGGGTTCCATCATTAGGAGGCATGCTTGGTTAAAAGAACAGAATCTGCCTGATCATGTTAAAGCAAAACTATTAGATGCTCCATTATAGCATGACACCTTATGTGGTGTTAAAGCAGAAGAGGTATTGAAGAAAATGGAGGACAAAGCTAAATCTATGCAAACAGTCAAGGATTTCTTGCAGGTACAGCCTCCCAGATTTAGCAAAAACTGGCCTACAAATAATTGGTCCTTTCCAGTGTCAGACAGGCCACAAAGAGGCAGATACAGACGTCCCAGAGGCAGATCACAGCCCCAAGGCTCATACAGGCCTAAACAATGAGGTGCTTCTACCTTCAAAAGCATAGAGGAAAAATCACAGCCATACAGGAAACAGTCTCATTGACTTTCCACTGCCAGCACCAAGCACTTATCGTCTGGCAGCCCCTTTGGGGGGAAAACTAGCACTTTTTTCACAAAATTGGCACATGATCACCCATGACAAATGGGTCTTAAATATCGTATCACAAGGCTACAGGTTCCACTTTCACACCCTGCCAAGGCAAAACGGTATGCCAGACCTGCTTCGCAATCAATGGGCAAAGGCACAAAAACAAGTTTCATCCCTCATGGACATGAGAGCCATTCAGCTAGTACCACAGCAAGAGAAGGGTCTAGGATTCTACTCAGTGCTATTCTTGGTGCCCAGAAAGGACAAAGCCCGGAGACCAATACTGGACCTGTCTATCCTAAACACATTCCTGGATATTCCAAAATTCAAAATGTTATCTCTGCAGCAGCTTCTGCCCATGCTGGGCAAGAAGGCTTTGCTTGTAACTTTAGACCTAAAAGAGGCATACCTGCATGTCCCAATCAGACAATCATGCAGAAGATACCTCAGATTTATAGCTGGCTCAATGCACTACCAATTTTCTGCACTGCCCTTTGGCTTATCTACTGCGCCCAGGGTCTTCACAAAATGCCTGGCACCAGTAATTGCATTTTGCAGACAAAAAGGAATACAAATATATCCTTACTAGGACGACTGCCTTATTCAAGTAGAGAACAAGGACATTCTACTACAGCATCTGGCGTTTGTAAAAAGATTACTAATGGGTCTAGGGTACACAGTAAACGAAAAGAAATCAAAACTCGTGCCCTCTCAAGAGATAATACTCCTGGGTGCAAGCTTAAATACAACTGCCTAGATGGCTTATCTCACTCCAGTCAAACACAGACAACTGACTACTTATTTCAAAATGTTGGCAACAAAGACCCAGTTATCTGCAAGAAAAATTCTGCAGGCTTTGGGTTTCATGGCATCCTGCATTCTGCTAATTCCATATGCAAGACTGCATATGAGGAAACTTCAATGGTATCTAAAAAGTGTTTGGACTCAACATTGCCACAGCCTGGAAACAATAATTACCCTCATTCCCTGCCTGCAACAGGAGTTTCGATGGTGGGCAAAAGCCTGTCACCACAACAGGGGACAGCCATTCACCTTACCCATAGACAGGCAGACATTGACAACAGATGCATCAGATTATGCCTGGGGGGCCCATATGGCAGGAAGATGTATTCAGGGCACATGGTCCGCAAGTCAAATGCATCTACATATCAATCTAAAAGAGATGCTAGCTGTTCAGAATGCCCTGACAGCCTTCAAGGATCCACTTCATCCAGGACAACTACTGATAAAGATGGGCAATACTACAGTTATGTGGTACATAAGCAGGGAGGCGCACATTCCTTACCCTGTCTGCAGGCTAGCCATGAACTTGTGGGACACAGCATTGACTTACCAAGTACATCTGCAAGCACAATTCCTGCCAGGAAGGACAAATACTCTGGCGGACGAACTAAGCAAAAACCTAATGGATCCCTACGAGTGGAAACTGGATCCACAAGTCTTCAGCATGATAACAAGGAACTGGGGATGCCCAGACATAGACCTATTTGCCTCCCCTCACAACTACCAACTACAGAGATTCTGCACAAGGACTTATCACAAGCAAGCATGGAAAGTGGATGCCCTATCTTTCAGCTGGAAAAACCTAAAAGTTTATGCCTTTCCTCCTCTGCCTCTCCTCCCCAAAGTACTCCTCAAGGTCAGACAAGAAAAACCAAAAATGATATTGATTTCCCCAGACTGGCCCTGCCAACACTAGTACCCAATCCTAAAGAGCTTGTCTCAATGCCCAGCTTGGGCATTACCTCAAATTCCTCACTTATTGACCCAACAAGACAGTCAGATACTGCACAGCCAACTCAGGACCTTAAACCTGGCAGCATGGCGGATAATGTAGCCATTCAAGACACACCTGTCTGTAAAGCAGTGATGGATGTTATTTTGGTGGCCAGAAAGCCTAGCACCAGAAAATCTTGTGCAGAAAAATGGAAAAGATTCTGCACTTGGAACCCGGCACAAGGTTTTGACATGATTGTTCCAAATATTCCTCAGATTTTGCAATACTTAACTGAGATGTTTGATAAAGGCCTTTCCTTTTCATCAATTAAAATTCATGCCTCTGCCATTTCAGCTCATTACAATACAGAACCACCTATTTTTTCTCATCCATTACTAAGGCAGTACCTCAGAGGGGCCAAAAACATAAGACTTCCAAGGAGAGCACCAGTACCTGCATGGGACCTCAACTATGTCTTGGGAAAATTTACACTGCCTCCGTTTGAGCCAGCCTCTGCAGCTGATATAAAATTCTTATCCTGGAAAACAGCTCTGCTCCTAGCAATAACCTCCGCTAGATGAGTCTCAGAGTTACAGGCACTCATGGCTGTGGAACCTTTTATCATTTTCCATCCAGACAGGGTTTCTCTGAGGACAAACCCTACATTTATGCCTAAGGTAGTGTCCAGTGTGGCCCTTAACCAAACAATTCATTTGCCTATCTTTTATCCAAACCCACAGAATAAGGGTGAGAGAATTCTGCATTCTTTGGACATTCACAGGCAGCTATGCTTCTACTTGGACAGAACTAAAGCTTTCAGAAAGACTAAACAACTTCTAGTGGCATATGCTGCAGGGTGACAAGGAAAGCCGATCTCAAAGCAGACTATTTCAGAATGGATAGGCCACTGCATTCATTTCTGCTATTCACAGCATGACAAATCAGTGCCTAAGGCCATTAGGCCACATTCAACCAGAGCAGCAAGCAGCCTTCCTCAGAGGAGTACCAACCAAAGACATCTTAGAGGCTGCAACTTGGAGTTCAGTGCATACTTTTACAAAGCAATATCACTTACCTCTCTACTCTAAATCCAGTGCAGGCTTTGCCACTGCAGTTCTGCAGGGCCTGATAGCCTCTCCTAATCCTATTTAGCCAGCCTCCCAACCTTAGCTTTGGGATTCAACCCAATTGTAATGACTGCAGCAGTGAAACTCGGTGAACATAGTACAGTTGTGTACCTACCATGAATGTAGATGTTCGAGTGTATTCACTGTTGCAGCCCAGGTTACCCTCCCACTATCCCCCTTTTCCTTTGCTGGGACTTATCTGTACTTCTCTATTCTATACAACCTATGTGGTGTATTTGCTTGTAGATGAAGGAAAAGTTTTTTTTTTGTGCATGCATGCTTATTGGCATAATTTAGCCTACCATTTTAGGGGCACCTGACATCTGGGGCAAGAAAAACTGAAGAAAATGACGTTGGTTGCAGCTTTTATACCTCTGGCGCACTGACATCAGGGAGGAGGTGACAGCAACCGATGCCGGACCTAGACTTTGGAACTCGGGCCGACTGTTGGTAGCCTGCCAGCAGGATAACCCAATTGTAATGACTGCAACAGTGAATACACTCGAACATCTACATTTATGGTAGGTACACAACTGTACTTTCTCTGGTAGATAAAGAGGAGCTAAAGTTGCAAAGACGAATAGAGTGGTAGTCTACTTCTAAAAGAAAAGACACAAGAAAACTAGTGTGACCAGTGGGAAAGGCAAAAGGGAATCCCACCCACAAAGCATGTGGCTCAGATGCAGAGAGCTGGAAGACTCGAGGATTTGGTAAAGGATAGAGACATGGAGGTTGACACGATAGAAGTGAAGAAGGGAAGGGATGAACTGGCAGCTTCCATAAGGGAGATGGGGTGGCAGGTGGGGACTAAAGTGCTGCCGTTAGCTTAAACAGGCACACAGCCTGTGGGTTGTACACTGGGGAGGTCAGGCCATCTTTCGTAATAAAAGAAAGAACACCTGGAGTGTCAAGAATGATTGAGTTTAAATGTTTGAAAGAAGTGATTTCTTCACTGGTAACACTCAAAGGGCCCAGCTGACAGATGAGAGGTATTGGGAAGGTGTTGAAGTGCAGATATATATCTTTTTTTTTTTTTTTTGTCTGAGTACCCTTTTCCTTTTTGGATTTGTGAGCCTAAAAATAAGGAGTATTCGTGCCAAACACTTTCAGACAATTTATAGATTAGTAGGGAGCAGTTGCCTGTAAGGGTGTAGCTGTCCATCAGCGATGTTAGAAGATGCCTTGATGGATGTGTTGTGATCTTATGTAGAGGTGCAGGAATAGTATAGCAGAGGATCTAATAAAACATTAGTTTTCCAAGACTTTGGAAGGAGGGGTGAAAGCATTTAATTTGTTAAGCAGGATTTGTTGGATGCACTATTCTAACATGTGTGTGTGTGTGTGTGTGTGTGTGTGTGTGTGTGTGTCTGTGTGGTGAAAGACCATGCAAAAGAACTTGCTGATGACATGCATTTTCCAGGCAAAACACAGGCTGTTATTGTGATGGTGAATTTATGCAGGTGTTTTAACCCTAGTAGGATTTTCTTTTTGATACATAAACAACCTTTTATCTCATCCAACTGAAGTACACTGGTACATTTAGAGAATAAAATGCACCCTGGTAATGTAAGTCGGTTTAAGTTGTTTAAAAAGGTTGACTTTAAAGACCTTTGGATCAACTATAATATTTACTTTTGACAATCATTGATACAGTTAACAGAACAGACTGTATTTTAAAATAAGCAAGAGTTACGAAGGATAATGGCACTGCTACTTTATTGGTAGCCCTATCCTACAGCATTCTTAAGTGATGCTGTGCAAAAGACAGGCTGGGGACTGGATAGAAAAAAAACGGTGCTCCATGCTTAAGAGCAACTTTATTTTGCTGGATTCTTAACATTTTACCCTTGGGAGTTTATTTTTAAGCTCCCCCTCAACAAATGTTGGTGTATTGCAGTGTTTTCATTCTCTCGCATGAAAACCTGTATCTTCTGTTTGTTTGAAATTTAGTAGTAATTTCTGTACAATATAAGGTCGACTTCTACAGGGTGCCATCAGTTTGTACCTGGTAACAAATACTGGCAACCAGCTTTATATTTTCTGTTTTGATTGCAGCTGCGTAGCACCTGCTGGTGGCATTAAACTTCATATCTGATGTCAATTTTCATTCATTATTCAACATTCGGATTCAGATCCGAGCCTCAGATCTGATTCAGCCATTATTTACAGCTTGTGGCCAGTAGGAAACTCTCAAGCACCTGCCTTACCCATAATGCTGTATCCCCTAATATACCCCAGATCTCATTTGCTGCTTCCACATTCGGAGGTGGTAGCTGTGAGCTCTGGAGCTTGGTGTTCAAAGATAGAAATAAGTTAATATCTTATTCTCTTATTACCCTTTCTTATAGCTACTATATTTCCTCCTACCTACACACTAGTGTAATTCTTTCTTAGCACTGGTGGTAAACTTTCCCTTCTGTCCCCCTTTCTTTTACACGGTTAGTATATTCTTCGATGCCATTGTTGGTATCTCCTTCCCTTCTCCTATCTTTTAAAAAAAAAAAAAAGTTTTATTTTTCTCTCAGTCTTTTTGTCAAAATGTCTGAAAAACCATCTAGTTTTAAAAGGTGCCAGAAGTGTTGTCATAAGTTGCCTCTTTCCGACGTGCACGCCTTGTGCGTTTATTGTTTAGGCCCTGAACACCTTCAGAAAGATTGTGACATCTGTAAATATTTTAATCCTTGGGCTGTAGTAGATCATAAGAACAAGCTTATTTTAAAGGGCTTGCTTCCTTCTACATTTACGGTGGCTTTATCTGGTGCTCAACCACCCAAACTGATGACAAAAGGACACACTAAAAAGCTTTCAGATCCATCAGGCTCCTCCACCCTTTCCTTGAATCCGATGGTGGAGCGTCCAAGAAAGAAACGCAAAAAGTTGGAGCGAAGCCTACTCCTTTTCTGAAGCTGGCATCAGACACCAAATCGGCTTCCCCAGATCTTGTATTTTCCGATCCAAAGCCTTTACGTTAGACCAGATATTCACCTTCCATTGATCAGGTACCCTCTCAGGTCCCATCGCCATATTTACAGTCTCACCAGCATTCCACATCCCCCCTCTATGGTCTCCTCATATCTCTCTTCCAGAATCCTGACCTAAGCTGATGTGGATAGAATGATGAGGAAGTTCCTCTTTGTGCAGATTCAGATGGGAGTTCTTCTGGCTCCTACCCCTTCAGTTCAGGAAGCCCTCACCAGTACTACAGCACTGATCTCTCTGCTCCTTCTCCGATCTGACCTGTGGTTTTGGAGCCCTTGGATCTGAGTTTTCCGGGAGCATCTGGGTCATATCCGAAGATCATAATATCTTTGGCTGCGAGGCCTTCTTTGATTGTACCAGCTCAAGAGTGTATGCTAGTGCAAGTGGCAGGTGACTTTCAGAGCCAAAGTGTCCCTGCCAGGTCCGAGGTGTTAGTCAGTGCCAACGTTGTTGGAGCCATCTCTGCCCTTTGGAGTTTTAGCATTGGATAGCTCAGCTCTGACCTCTGCCTCTGTGGTGGGGTGGGGGAGACTGCTTTCGGGGCATGGAGAGCTGATGGGGCAGAAGCATGGCTTCTCAGTTCAGTTTTTTCCTTCTCCCCAGATGGATCCTCTCCCCTCGGATATCCCTTATGGATCCCATATGTCTCTGTGCCTTGAGCATCATCACTGTACTCCACAGGGGCAGCCAGCCCAAAGTCTCCAGGCTACCCAGTAAGGTATTACCATTTTTTCTGATATTTCTCAGGAACACCCCACCAAAGAAGTCTCTTGGAAAAGGAACTGCAAGAGGAGGCACTTGGACTCCCCTCAGGAGTCTGTCATTGAAGATAAAGATATTGATGAGGGGGGAATATTCCCAAAGATCACCACCCAATGGCATCTCATTTGGAGACATCCCAGAGATCATTAAGCAGAGAGGTGGTTGGTCTACCGATAACCCGTCCCAAGAGGAATTAGTATTTCTGGAAGCCTTTGGGTTTGGCCCATCTACCTCCTGGATGACTCCATCCACCGAATAGTTCATTAACTTGATCTCTAGGTGGGAGTGGAAGGAACCAGATATGGTTAAGCCGATCCCTAAGAAACCAGACCAGATTTTGGTACCAGCTAAAGGAAGAAAATTTTGGAGCAAGGGAGTACCTGTAGATGTGATCTATGGTCATGGCTGCAGCCACCAAGAAGGAACTTGCGGAACAGAGTTCTTCTATCCATCCCACTAACAGGGAGTCAAGGGTGTTGGACATATTTGAGAAGTAAGTTTATGCTTCAGTGACATTTGCACTTGGATCGCTGAATTATTTGGCACACTTCACTGGATTGCGGAGGGATTTGATTAAGGAATTTTCCAAATCCCTCACTGGGGCCAGTGCTTTTGAGGCTCCGACATCTGTGGCCTCACATTTGGCTTACCCTACAATAGATCACTTTTTCATTCATGAGCTCCTGCTCATTTCACATGTGGCTGAAGGTACCTCAAGGGAGGTGGGTTCAGGCATTTCCATTAGGAGGCATGCCTTGATGCACTTGTGTGACTGTGCATAGCCCTTCTGTCCTCTTTCATCAGTGTACCTTTTGACAGAAGTTCTTTGTTTGGCCCTAAGGTAAAGGGCACACACTCCAGGTGTGAGCAAGATGGAAGCACCCTGTCTGCAGTGGGAGTATGTTTTTCGACTCCTCAAAGGACCTTTTCCAGGAATCAATGAGGTGGGTGAAAAATGTGGTTCAGAAAGTCCCAGTGTCCTTTGTTAGATCCATGTGGATATAGTTCCCCAGTAGCAGAGGAGGGAACTCTAGTGGAAGGTGCTGCCCATGTAGCAGAGGAGTCCTGCAGAGCCAAGTGTCCAGAGATTTCTTCTTTGACAGGCTATACCAGCGCTAATGAAAGGAGGCCTGATTGTCCACCTCTGGAGGCAGTCGGGGGTCATTTATTCCTGCACAAAAGAACCTGGCTAGACCTTACAAAAGATATGTGGATGCAGAGGATCATTTCCAAATGTTATATAGTTACCTTTTTCCCTACACCTCTATCTGTATGCAAAATTCCCAATGTTCCACCCAATTGGAGAAAGACAGAAGCTTTAGAAATAGAAAATCTGCTAGAAAAAGAGTTATCCAAGAGGTCCCACCAGACCAGATAGAATCCGGAATTTACACAAGATTCTTTTTAGTAACAGAGAAAACAAGGAGCTGGAGACTGATTTTGGATCTCAGCAGTTTGAACAGATCAGTTCAGCACACCAAGTACCTGATAGTGATGGTTCAGTTCATTCTGCCCTTTTTGTGCAAGGGTGACTGAATGTGCTCGATAGACCCTCAGGATGCGTACTATCACATAAAAATGAACAGACAATCCAGAAGGTACTTGCAGTTACAGCTGGGAGCTAGTCACTACCAGTTCAGAGCACTGTCCTTTGTCCTCACCACAGCCCCGAGGGTGTTCACTAAAGCCATGGCAGTAGTAGCAGCTCACTTGAGACTGCAGGGATTCTGGGTGTTTCCTTACTTGGACAACTGGCTGATGACCTTTCTGACCAGGCGTCTACTGATGAGAGCTCAAGACCAGGTACTCCAGACTTGCTCCCTTCTGGGGATTACCGTAAATGACAAAAAATCTCAGAACTGTCTCAGACATTGGAATTCATGGGAGCACTTTTCAACACAGTATCTATGACAGCCTCCCTTCCTCTCCCAAGAGTACAGACTATCTGATTCCAGATCAGAAAGCTAATTCAGAATTCCTTAATTTCATCCAGATTGATTCTACAAGCGTTGGAATCAACATCTGCGTTGATGGTTCTTCTTCCTCTAGCAAGATTTCATATGAGGATTCTGCAGTGGATGTTAGTGATTCAGTGGTCCATTATTCATCAGCATATGTCCAGTCAGATAAGAATTACCCAAGCATGCAAAAGATACCTTTAGTTGTGTTTCCACTCAGATCAGGTTCTGCAAGACTTGTCCCTTCATTTTTCCTCAACCCTAGGCCATAGTGACCATGGACACATGCCAGATTGGGTGGTGGGGCACTTTCTGGGAAACACAGTCCAAGGCACATGACCCCCTCCAAAGAGACCAGTATGCATATCGATGTCCTGGAAATGAGCAGTTATTTTAGCATTGCAGGCTTTCCAAGACTATTCCCCATTTCTGGACTGTTGCGATTCAGACAGTGCATCTGTGGTTTGGTACATCAACAAACACGGAGGAACCAGATCTTACCCTTTGTGCCGAGAAGCTCTCAGAGTTTGTAATGGGTGATCCATCCAACCGATTTCTGATAGCAATGTACATTCCAGGGAAATCCAAAGTGATAATGGAGAAATTGAGCAGGTCCATTCTACTACCTCACAAGTAGTTTCTCAACAAGAAAGTGATTTTTCTGCAGTGGGGTCAGCCATGCTGCGACCTCTTTGCATCGCCCCTAAACAACAAATGCAGCAGGTTCTTTGCCGTAATCCCCCCAC
Source organism: Protopterus annectens (assembly GCF_019279795.1). Taxonomy (NCBI): domain Eukaryota; kingdom Metazoa; phylum Chordata; order Ceratodontiformes; family Protopteridae; genus Protopterus; species Protopterus annectens. The sequence continues at coordinate 890,205,899 of NC_056730.1, read as the reverse complement.
CAGGGGAATCTCGAGAGATGACATACTACATGATTGTCCCCCGGTCCCCTCTGTGCATGTCCCCAACCCCCTTAATCCCCAAATTTCTACATAAAGTATCCCAGTTGAAGTGCAAAATCATCCTCATTGCCCCCTACTGGCCTCGACAAATTTGGTTCCCCTTTCTTTGGCCTCATCAAGTCTACCCTCCTTGGATTCTGGATCCAATACCAGACCTTCTGTTTCGCCCAACAGATATGATTCACCCAGAGATCTCCAACCTAAAACTGACCACATGGTTTCGCCACTTCCATTGATAGCTAGACAGTATACACTCTCTTCCCGTTTGTCATATACTTTTGTCTTTCCACAAAACTTCCACAAGAAATCTTTACAGAAGTAAATGGAATAGATTTGTTTTTTGGGCACAGCAGAAACATATTGACCCCTTTTCAGCACCAGTGCATAGTGTCTTTGAATTTTTAGCAACAATTTTCAGTGAAGTAGCCAGCTCCTCAACTATTAGAGTACAACTAGCTGCCATCTTCAATTTTCACATAGGGATTGAAAACTGCTCCTTGGCTTCATCAAAATGTCTGTGCAGTAACTGAAACCTGGTTCAAGGCTCCTGAGAGCACCCCAGCTCTACCAGGTTATACTTCGTATCATGCTTTTCGACCCCAAAACTTAGGCCGAACCACAAAGGGAGGGGGAGTGTCCATATTCATTAAAGACACCCACACCTCCAGGTTAGTGGTAACGCATGAAGCATCAGAGACCATCCATGTGCAACTAACCATAGGCAAAACTGCTATACAACTCGTAGCATGCTACAGACCACCCTCTCAAACTCAAGAACTCCATTCAGCCTTCCTGAAGACACTGGAGGATATGAATGTCTCACCAAATACCATCATATTGGGAGACTTCAACTACCCAAACATACACTGGGTGCATTATTCAAGCCCTAACACCCTAGCCCAAAGATTCCTGGAATTCATCAACTCAAATGCGATGGAACAACTAGTCACCTCCCCCACAAGGGGAGAAAATATACTTGACTTGATCATCACAAACATGGGGACAAAATGCTCCACACCAGAAGTATACCCCTCACTAGTGAGATCAGACCACAAACTAATGACCCTGGATATTCATATCCCACCTCCACCCCCAGCACAAAAGACCATAGTGAGAAACTTCTCAAAAGCCGACTTTACACTCCTTAAGACTGAAATGGTATCCTTCAAGCCCTCTGGGCCAGTGGAAACCACATCCCACACTGCTGAATCCTTCACAAATGCTTTCTACGGACATCTCCAAGAATGCATGGATCATGCAATCCCAAATAAAACCAAGACCCTTTCCACCAAAGGCAGGCGTCCTATCTGGTGGACCCCAGCCATAAACAAACTCTATAACAAGAGAAGGAAGCTACAGCAAGACAGAGCAAAATCCCATAAAGGGAAGGTATCTCTGATCAGCACTAGCAAAAAACTACGTTCGCTCATAAAATCATCCAAGGCCAACTTCAAGAGAAAAATCGCTAAAGACACTAAAGATAACCACAAGGCCTTCTTCAGCTATGTTAGAAACCTGGGCAGAAACCCTCAGATATGCTCAGAGTTAGTTCATAACGGCAAGAAATACACTGAACCCACAGATATTGACAACATACTGGCAGATAGGTTCAGTGCAAATTTCTCCCCTCCCTCACCCCCAAAAGAAGAAATAATTATCCCAGCTGAATGCAACCTCCCTGACATATTAGATGCCCAGGTGAGAGCCGCTCTCAGCAAAGCTAAAAATACAGCATCAGTGGGACCTGATGGAGTCCCGGGCTGCGTGCTACGTGAACTCCAAGAGGAGCTAAACCCGCACATAAGAATGCTGTTTAATCTTAGCCTTACTACAGGATATGTACCTGAACACTGGCGTACAGCAACAGTGGTCTCACTCCACAAAGGAGGCTCCTCTACAGACCCTGGAAACTACCGCCCCATAAGCTTGACCAGCCTGGTCTGCAAAGCTATGGAAAGGATCATTATGGAACTCATAAACAGAGACATCCGGGGACCTACAGACAATTGATCCTACCCAGTTCGGCTTTGTAAAAGGCAGATCCTGCCTTTTGAACCTGGTGGACTTTTTTGAAACAGTCACTAGAGCCATCGACGAGGGCAAAGCAGTTCATACAGCCTACCTGGACCTGGCAAAAGCCTTCGATACAATACCCCACTCAGGCATCATAGACAAGCTCAACAGCTTAAATGTAAACCCGTATGTCACAAGATGGGTTGCAAACTGGCTAAAGAACAGAACCCACAAGGTCAGAATAGCTGGAGCTATGTCAAATTCTAAGTCAGTCACAAGTGGAGTCCCACAGGGCTCTGTCTTGGGACCCCTCTTGTTCGGCATTTATTTTTCAGATGTGCAGGCAAACATAAGGGGGTTGTGGCTGACAAAGTTTGCAGATGACTGCAAACTAGGCGCCATAGTCGATACTCCAGCTGATGCATGCATCCTACAGAAGGGCCTTACAGAAACAGACGACTGGTGCCAGACTCATGGCCTAAAACTAAATGCCAAAAAATGTATAGTCATCCCCTTTGGGAAAAATAAAGTGCCCACAAATTACCACATAGGCAGCAATCTATTAAGTACGGAAAAAGTAATCAGAGACCTGGGGACCCAAGTTGACAGTGACCTCTCATTTGACACCCACGTCGCCAAAGTGGTTAGAAAGACCTTCTACCTTGCCCACCTTATCATGAAGGGATTCACATCCAGATCAAAGGATGTCATTGTTCCCCTATATTCCTCCCTTATCAGCCCTATGATTGAGTACAATGCCCCATTTGGTATGTATCTCACCCGGCACCTGCAGCAGCTGGAGAGACCCCAAAAGTACCTCACCAAGAGGATCAAGGGTCTCCAACATATGTCATATGCCAACAGACTAAAGAAGCTCCAGCTCTATTCAGTAGCATACCACCTGCTCAGAGGTGATCTGTGCCTAACGTACAAGGCCATGTCCAATCCGGAATTAATGGACATGCTCCACCTCAAAAAATCCAAATCCATCAGAGCCACGAGAGCCAAATATCTAAACCTCAGCACAAATATGAATAGGACATGCTGGAGGGACAGATTTATAACCCAGAGACTTCCCACACTCTGGAACAGGATCCCAGTCCATGTTAGGCAGAGCCCCTCTCTGACTCTCTTCAAGAGAAATCTTGACGAATGGATGGGTGATCGTAGGTTTACTGTGTCACTACTAGACAGAGGCACAGTAAACTAAATTTATTTTGTACACTTTTGTATCATTATATGGGATGGCGAGAGCCACATACACTATGGCTAGGCTTATAAATGCCCTAGGGCAGATAGCCTAGTACCAAACTATGAAACTAGCCAGGTGACTGCATCTGTGGGGGCATACTTAAAGCTACTGATCAGTAATCTGAATTCAGATTCAGTGGAATAACAATTGTAAATGCATCCCACTTCTGTAAACATAGAAGAAACATGAACACATTTCATTTTTGTATAAATCTCACTTGGTAGCTTGATGTGACAGGACATCTAAAACACATGTTCCATTCAGCTCTGATTGAAATGTATTTTAGGTGAGTATTCAGGTATATTAAGGGCAGTGCAGTGGTGCAGCGGTTAACTTTGTCGCCTCATAGCAAGAGGTTCTCTGGTTCTGATTCTCGGCTGGGGTGCCTTCTGTGCCATGTCTGCATGTCCTCCCTGCATTCGTCTGGGGTTCCTCTGGGTACTCTGGTTTCCTCCCACATTCCAAAGGCATGCATCTGGAGCATCTCTCCTCAGGCCTCTGCTGAATATAGGCTCTGTCCTAGTAGGACTCTTCCGGTCAACAAATGTTTAAATGAGTAAATAAGTTAGGGTTATGTTTTATGTGAAAACTGCATGTCACCTAAGTAAGCAGTGTAGTTTGAGGTAAATTGCAGTTTGTGCACACTACAGCCAGCATTCTGAAGTGTCTTAATTACAAATGTAAACTCTGGTTATCCATGCATATATTTTATATTGTTTACTGTAGGATTTGCATTAATTGGTAGAATAGAAATTTAGTTTTTGCTGTGAGAAAAGTGCTCCCCTTTGACAGATATAAAAGCATACAGGTAACACATTTTTATTTACAGATTTAAACAGCTTAGTTTGACTTCCTGTTTTACCATTTGGGGGGAGCAGTTTGTTTTGTGACTTCAAGCAGTGCAGAACTGTAATGTTGCTTATTGCATGTTTAGAATTTTTATGATCTTTCTGCTGTTGTGTGTGAGTGAGTCAGTTTCTACCTTGATCATGAGTAATGCATGTTTACTGGAGATGGGACTAGATCTAGTGCAACAATGGGTGAGTTGAAAAAGTAGTTGCTTAATTAAATTGGTGCAGGCAGAAGAGAAAACATGTAGGAGTCGCATTGAGGTTTTAAATCTAGAATGGCAGCGATGCAAATCTGGATGTGAAGATGCAGGATTCTCATGATGTTCATCGTGTTACACTGCTGCAGTCATTTCACTTAGGTTATCCTGCCGTCAGGTGGTCCCGCAGTCGGCCAGAGTTCCAAAATCTTGGTCCTGCGTCGGTTGCCGTCGCCTCCTCCCTGACATCAGTGCAACAGGGGTATATAAGATGCAGCCAACGCCATTTTCTTTAGTCTTTTTTGCCGCGCGGTGCCCGAAGCAGAAGCAGTTCACAAGTGCCAGTGGGCCGACTCCTGAGATTTTCATTCCGAATCCAGAACCGAAGTCTTCTAAAAAAGCTAAGTACCCCGTTGGGGAAACTTTATCTTGCCTCAGACCGATGTCAGTAAAAGTTAATAATTGTATTTCTTGTGGGAATCAAATACCTCATAAGGATTTCCACTCTTATTGTATTCCATGCCTAGGCCCTGACCACGACGTCACTGGTTGTCGGTTTTGTGCTGCGTTTAACAAGCACACTATTAAACGTCGGTTTGATTTTGCCCGACATTATTTTGGTAGAAAATTCAATTACACCATGCCTTCGGAAATTCCGACGACCGCAATGCATAAAAAGTGCAAGGACAAGTACAGGCATCCGAGGCCCAAAACTGACGACGAGGCCTGTTCTAGGACAGTCGCCGGTTCTCCGGTTTTCAGCGAGGCGCCTACGCAGCCCCTGACGACCGCTTCCACAGAACCACAGACTGCCTCTGACTCTCATATAGAGCTGGCTGGGCCTTCGGACGCACTAGATCTTCAGCTTACCGATCCTAAACCTACAGGAACCGAAGTAGCTGAGCAATCTACAGCTACAGAGGGTGTTTTCAGACCTACTCAATTAACCATTAAACCCTCTGCTAAGTCTAAGCCCCCCTTAAAAACAACGAAACAGACACAACTCTCTCCAGGACAGGCTTCCATGCCTTAGAAACAAATGCTTAGAATGGCCGAGAACCTAATTACCCTGATCAGGGGGTCCCATCCCCCTCCAGATAAAAGGCCCAGACAGGATGCAGACTATGAATCTTCTGATCAGGTGTCCATTTCCTCAGACTCTTCCTCGGACCTAGGATATTCTTTACCCCCTTATGAGGATTCTGATGCTGAGGAATCAATTCCATCAGCCTCTCTGCCTGAGGGCTACTCCTTAGGGGAGACATACCATGAGGGAGCATTTCCATTGGGAAGGCCAGGATTACTCAGAATCCAAGAAAAGGCTCAGAGACTTCCTTTTATTGCCTCAACACAGACCCCTTGCTATCCCGCCTGTTTTAGACATTGTGGATGATGTGTACACTGAATCCATTGTGAACCCTGACTCCTTACCCCCAGCCCCAGTTAAACCGGATAGATATTACAGAGTCCCTGACTCTCACAAATTTCTGTACAAAAGCCCTGTAGCTGACCCTGAAACTATTTCTCTGGGACCCAAAGGGATTAAGGCCTCATCAGCAAAAAAAATAGTTCCCTCTGACAGAGATTCCAGAGCATTAGACAGATGGGGAAAGAAGGTATATACGTCTGCCACTTTGGCAATGAGAGCTTTGAATTGCCAGTTTCACATGCTAAAACATCAGCAATGTTTAATGTCTCAGTTGAAACAAAAGATGCTTCCAGATTCAGATCCTCCTAACTTAAAAGAAATGCAGGATTTATTGCATGCAGCTAAACAAGTGGGAAAACATACTTTGCAATGTGGGTTTGATTCCTTAGAGGCCTCCTGTAGAGCAGCAGTTACAGGCTCTGTCATTAGAAGGCATGCTTGGTTTAAAGAACATACGTTGCCAGATCATGTTAAGGTCAAACTATTGGATGCACCTGTGCAGCGGGATGTGCTGTTTGGAGTTAAGGCAGAGGAGGTATTAAAGAAGATGGAGGATAAGGCAAAATCTATGCAAACGGTGAAAGATTTCTTACAGGTTCAGCCTCCTTGTTTTAGCAAAAATTGGCCAACAAAGACTTGGTCCTTTTCAGTCACAGATAGACCTCAAAGGGGCAGATACAGACGTCCAAGAGGTAGAGGTCAGACACAAGGCCCTTACAGGCCTCGACAATAGGGCACACCAGGCCAAAAAGAAGGGGAAGACAGGCCTCAACCTTATAAAAAATAGCCTCAATGACTTTCCACTGAAGCTGCCAAACCGCTCTCTCTTGGCAGCCCCCTTAGGAGGAAAACTGGCACTTTTCTATCACAACTGGCATTGCATCACTAAAGACAAATGGGTTCTCAACATTGTGTCTCAAGGTTACAGGTTCCATTTTCATACCCTGCCAAGGCTAAAAGGAATGCCAAATCTGCCATCAAATCAATGGGCAGAGGCTCAAAAACAAATTACAGCACTCATGGACATGAGAGCTATACAAAAGGTACCACCACAGGAACAAGGACAAGGATTTTACTCAAGACTCTTTCTGGTTCCCAGAAAGGACAAAGCCTGGAGACCCATTCTGGACCTTTCTACACTAAACACTTACCTGGATGTTCCGAAATTCAAGATGTTGACACTACAGCAGCTTCTTCCCATGCTGGGCAAGAAAGCTTGGCTCATGACTTTGGACCTCAAAGAGGCATACCTGCATGTCCCTATCAAACAAAACTGCAGAAGATACCTCAGATTTCTTGCTGGTTAAATGCACTATCAATTCTCTGCACTGCCCTTTGGCTTATCTACTGCGCCCAGGGTCTTCACAAAGTGCATGGCACCAGTAATTGCATTTTGCAGGCAAAAAGGAATTCAAATTTATCCATACCTGGATGATTGCCTGATTCAAGCAGAGAGCAAGGAAATTCTACTAAAGCATCTGGCGTACGTAAAAAAGTTAAGTTGCCTGGGGTACACAGTAAACGAAAATAAATCAAAACTAGTGCCCTCACAACAGATAATATTCCTGGGTGCCAGCTTGAACACAATGGCCCAGATGGCTTATCTCACGCCAGACAAGCAAGGACAACTGACTCAATATTTTCAATTAATGGCAACAAAGACCCAACTCCCTGCAAGAAAAATTCTGCAGGCCTTGGGCTACATGGCATCATGCATACTACTAATTCCATATGCCAGACTGCATATGAGGAAATTACAATGGTACCTAAAGAGCGTATTGTCTCAACACTGTGAAAGTTTGGAAACAGTTATACCACTAATTCCTTGCCTACAACAGGACTTTCGATGGTGGGCACAAGCTTGTCACCTCAACAAGGGACAGCCTTTCACTCAACCCACAGCCAGGCAGACACTGACAACAGATGCATCGGATTACGCCTGGGGAGCACACATGGCAGGAAAATGTATCCAGGGTGAGTGGCCCACAGAGCAAAGACATCTCCACATCAATCAAAAAGAGATGCTAGCTGTACAAAATGCTATTATAGCTTTCAATGACCTATTGCATCCAGGACAATTGCTACTAAAGACAGACACCACCACAGTTATGTGGTACATAAACAAGCAAGGGGGCACATACTCCTACCCCCTCTGCAGACCAGCCATGACCTTGTGGAACACAGCTCTCGACTACCAAGTTCATCTGCAAGCACAATACCTGCCAGAAGAGAAAAACACACTGGCATATGACCTAAGCAGAAACATTATAGACCCACACGAATGGGAGCTGAACCCACAAATATTCAGAATGATAACACAATAATAGTGGAGCCCGGACATAGATCTGTTTACTTCCCCAAAGAACTGCCAATTACAGAAATTCTGCACAAGGAGCTACCATCCACAAGCATGGCAAGTGAATGCCCTCTCATTCAGTGGGAAAAAACTACAAGTATACGCTTTCCCACCTTTACCTCTCCTTCCAAAGGTACTCATAAAAGCCAGGCAGGAAGAGCCAAAAATGATCCTGATTGCACCACACTGGCCACGCCAGCACTGGTACCCAATCTTAAAGAACTTGGCACAAGAGCCACCCTGGATTTTGCATCAAATCCCACAGTTGCTGACACAACACAACAATCAGATACTTCACAGCCAGCTAAAGACCTTAAGTCTAGCTGCATGGAAAATTCCTTAGTCAAGCAAGCAATGCCTCTCTCCAAAGCTGTTATGGATGTCATTCTGGAGGCCAGAAGGCTTAGCACTAGGAAAGCGTACTCGGATAAATGGAAGAGATTCTGTGCCTGGAACCAAGCGCACAACCTTGACCCTCTTGTCCCAAACATTCCTCAGATACTACAATACTTAACTGAGATGCTGGACAAGGGCCTCTCTTTTTCATCCATCAAGATCCACGCCTCCGCTATCTCTGCTCATTACAACACGGATCCACCAATTTTCTCTAATCCTTTGCTCAGACAATACCTCAGAGAGGCTAAAAACATAAGACCGCCCCGTAGAGCACCTACACCAACTTGGGACCTCAACTTTGTTTTGGAAAAATTAACTTTACCTCCTTTTGAGCCAGCTAACACAGCAGAATTAAAATACATCTCTTGGAAAACTGCTTTGCTACTGGCAGTAACATCAGCACAAAGAGTTTCAGAATTACAGGCACTAATGGCAGTGGAACCTTTCCTCATCTTCCACCAGGACAGGGTGTCTTTAAGAACTAACCCTACGTTTATGCCAAAGGTGGTATGAAGTGTGGCTCTAAACCAAACTATTCACTTGCCAACTTTTTATCCAAAACCACAGAACAAAGGGGAGAGACTACTACATTCTTTGGACCTTCACAGACAGTTACGCTTCTACTTGGACAAAACCAAAGCTTTCAGAAAATCTGAGAAATTATTGGTAGCATACTCTGCAGGAGCACAGGAAAAAGCCATTTCAAAACAGACTATTTCAAAATGGATAGGACACCGTATACGTTTCTGCTATACCCACCATGGGAAACCTGTACCTAGCAGCATTAGGTCTCACTCCACCAGGGCAACAGCCACTTCAACTGCCTACTTCAGAGGAGTACCTACCAAGGATAGTTTGGAAGCAGCAACATGGAGTTCTGTGCATACCTTCACCAAACATTACCATTTGCCTTTATACTCCAAATCCAGAGCTGGCTTCGCCACTGCTGTACTGCAGGGCCTTATAGCCACTACTAATGCCTTATAGATCCAGCCTCCCTACCTCAGCTTTGGGATTCCACCCAAGTGTAATGACTGCAGCAGTGTAACACGATGAACATAGTACAGTTTTGTACCTACCATAAATGTAGATGTTAGAGTGTAAACACTGCTGCAGTCCAAGTTACCCTCCCTTCTTCCCCTCTTACTTTCTGAAACTTACCTAGGGCATCTACCCTTTATTACCTATGGGGAGTATTTGCTGGTAATTAAAAATGGTTGTTTGCTTTTCTTTTGTATTTTTTACTAGCAATTTGAATTGCCTACCTATTTGGTGGCACCTGACATCTGGGGCAAGAAAAACTGAAGAAAATGGCGTCTGCTGCATCTTATATACCCCTGTCACACTGACGTCAGGGAGGAGGCGACAGCAACCGACGCCGGACCAAGACTTTGGAACTTTGGAACTCTGGCCGACTGCGGGACCGCCTGATGGCAGAATAACCCAAGTGTAATGGCTGCAGCAGTGTTTACACTCGAACATCTACATTTATGGTAGGTACAAAACTGTACTTTTTGGCTAAGTAGGTTTTGGGTTATGCATTTATTTATTTTTTTGTTATCCCCCATGCTTCATTAACTCACCACTGCCCTGTAAATGACTGGCTCAGAGTTGTATAGTAGGTAAATGCAGACTGATGGAATCAACCCCAGGACAGCAGGCTGAAGAATGATGGAATCAACCCCAGGACAGCAGGCTGAAGAATGATGGAATCAACCCCAGGACAGCAGGCTGAAGAATGATGGAATCAACCCCAGGACAGCAGGCTGAAGAATGATGGAATCAACCCCAGGACAGCAGGCTGAAGAATGATGGAATCAACCCCAGGAATGCAGGCTGATGCTCATTAGCAGCTGTTGCTCTAAACTATCGTACAGCTGGCATTAAACTGACAGTGATATTGCATTTTAGGTGGTTATCAATAACGGAAGTCATTTGTCTCCTTGGTACTTGACATGACGTAGCAGATCTTGTGAGCAGAACAAAATCAGATTGTTTTTTGTGGTCTTTAATGTGGTTGCGGTATCATTCAAAGATCACAAGTTCAGCATTTTTATCCTAACTTTGTGCTGTTGTGTTCTGTATTTTCTTAGTGTGCAGCAGATTATTAGCCCTGCATTTTCTTCCCATTACCTGTCCAGGCACAGCAAATTCTATAGCGCCAGAATGGACAGGGCAAGGAGGTCCTCATATCTCCTTTCTAGTCTTAACATCTGTGGTTCTGTGAGACAAAATACTTAAACTCTAGAATCTCCTCCCTCATGTTGTTTGTCAGAACACATATCTTAAATCATGGATTGTCTTCTGTCTGTGTTTCTGTACCTGGCTGTTGAATTGGTTACACATATCTTAAATCATGGATTGTCTTCTGGCTGTGTTTCTGTACCTGGCTGTTGAATTGGTTACACATATCTTAAATCACGGATTGTCTTCTGGCTGTTGAATTGGTAGAATTATAGAACTGGAGTTTCAAAATAGGCTGGATAGATCGTGCAGTGTGCAAGGTGTCACTGAGGAAGACTAACTTTGCTAAGTGGTACAAGTTTTCAGTTTAGCTTACCAAAATCAGAAGTATTTGAAGGCTTGGAAGTTGTTTGGATCAGACACAAGTAAAATATGACAGGAGACTGATGCAGTAGCTGGATTGATTAAGATGGGATAATTTCAAGTTAAGTAAAATCAAGTATAAAATAAGAGTGCCAAATCTGAAATCCTTGGGTGATATTCAGTCAACATCATGTAATCTGAAACATGATGTAGATGATGTCTGTGCAGTGGTGCAAATGCTGAAACTGGAAGAAAAACGAGCATTACAGAGGTTTCTGGGAAGGATGGTGTATTTTTACAGCTTGTAACTAGTATGCCTGAGATTAACAGTGCTTTCTAAAAACCTGTTGGATCAAGGTGTAGTCTAAGACTAGAGTTTTGAAGAAGAAAAGATTTATGAAAGTCTTAAGAAACTAGTTGCAGATGCTCAAACATTAAATTGGTGTGATGTGATTAAACAAATCGTGTTGCAGGAAGATGCCAGTCCTACAAGAAAGCAGACAGGTTGCCTTTGAATAAGGGTATTTACCAGTGCATGAATGAGATATACTCTTAAAAAGAACTTGTGGTAAAGAAGTTCAAGTAGAAACAGACAGCAAACCGTGACCGAGTTACTGGTGGATCCTCCTCTGAAGTGGGAGAAATTGCAAGGCAAAGCCAGTTGATCTGTCTTGGAGAGAGGGTATGTTTCCCAGGACTTGCTGTCTGTCTGCACTTCCAAGTGAAGAATAGAGAAGGATCAAGCATCTGCTTACAATGGGATGGTAATGCTGGGGTAGGTTCACCTGGGGAAGCAGATGATACTTCCTTCCACTGACTAACTGCAGACTCAAATCTTAGGACCTCATGACAATGCACATGAAAAATGATTCAGTAAACCACCCCTCTGAACGCTACCTGTATGGTGTCCATGCCATAGTTTTGCTCTCGCCTCATAAAATGGAATTAGTGAGTGTTGGTAGCCACAGTAGTGCTTGTTGGTCAGCAGACAGGAGCAAAAAATAACTAAAAATGTTTACTGATGTCTAAACCAGCCAACGCAAAGTAAAGGAAATGTTGGGAAATCTCAGCACAGTAGTATTACTATAGAAGAAGCTGCAGAAAACTTCCAAATTTATGAGCTGGAGATAAAGTAGAAATATAAAAGTCATGGAAAAGTTAGCGGCCTAAACCTGAAATAGTTTGTAAAACAGATGAACCTAGGTCTTTTGTTGTCTATAGGAAACATGGAAAGCTACATGGGAGTAACTGCAGACAGCAGTGTAAGGCAAATATATATGAAAGTTGAAATTCAGGAAAGAACAACCAAATGTGTCATAACTAATCCTTTCACAAGAAAGTAGGCCGTGGTAACTGTGACTGTTAAAAGTTGCAGAGAGAAAAGGTCCTCTGTTTGTGTTTGCAAGTAAAGCTATAGTGCAGCAAGGACTGTTCCAAAAGCAAGGTCAGATAGTACAAATAATCTTGCTAAATTCTGCATATATGGAAGGCTTTTGAATAAAAAAAAAAAAAAAAACAGATAAAAATTGAATACTGTAGGGAGTTAGTGTTTGTGGTGTAAGTATGTGCTAGCATTATTTTGATGTAAAGCCCATGACGTGCGTTTTAGCATTGAGTTAATAGCTGTAAATATCAGTGTAGTGCAGTGCATGTTACCTCAGACTGTTTAATAAATAAAACTGTAAAAATTGGGGTGTAAATGTAGAGTACATATCCCTTTGAATGCTGATGATGTAGCATCTGGCAAGTGTATGTTTCGTGGTTCTTTCCTGGCTAGTTCACAGATGTATAGACTTTGTGGTGCGTAGAAGGCATTTGCAGTGACTTTCTTACATTGCCATTCAGACACCACATTGATAAACATAAGAATGTGTATAAACTTCTAAGAAATGGGAGGAGCAGCTCTAGCTATGAAAGCATTATTTTCCCCATTGTACTGCCCTTGGAAGATGAATCTGTGCCTATTTATTAATGGTTGGATGCTTGTTTATTTATTTGCTTATTTATTCCTCTCCCTACAGGAGACAGCTGCCAGCAGCTCTTCCCCTTGTTCATTGGGCCTACTTGCTCACCTTAGCCTCTCCTAGGCTGAACCAGCCCCATGTCTGGGGCCAGTGAGGAGATGGAGGATGCTGGTTCAGATCATACTGCTGCCGGGGAGTTTCCTGTAACCCATTCCCACTCCACAGCGGTCTTGCAATCTTGCAGTTGCTGCCTACAGGAGGTGCATGCTCATCCTCCTGCCCCAGTGGTATACTTCTTGCAGTACAGAGCTCACCAGGCTCTTGATGCTGTTGTAATGAGCCTCCCCCCCCCCCTTGGTGGGTGAGCCACAGTCGGCCACTCACTCCAATCCTCCCCTGTCCAGTATCGCTAGTATCTATGAATGCATTGAATACTTTTTATCCATTTTTAATATTGTGTGTTGCTTTGTGTGGTTATATTGGGCTGTTTATATTTTTTATATTCTTTTGTTAGAGCATACATGCTGGCTGACAGGCCCCCACTGTGACTGTGTGCCTTTGTTACCTGTCTCTAGGATGAGTGCTATTCACAGTGTGGCCACCATTAAGGCAGCCATGAGGAATTTTCCATGTTCTGGCCATAACCCTTCCCTTATTGGCTTATATGACCATTTGCAAACATGAAGGCATGTTATGGCTTCTTTTGTATTTGTTCTCATTTTTGCACACATTATATTAAGGCTGCCATGCAGGTGTAGCTTGGCAGAGAACATAAGTTCTTGATTCATAAAGTGCATGCTGGGAACCTCTCTTTCCAGAAGGTGCCAGCTTTGCAATAGACTGGACTGCTTTCTTCTCCCACAAGATAGACGAGTCAGAGGTTGTGGCTTCTCCTACCCTTCTTTATTGTCTTTTTCACAATTTAGGTCTGTGGTCAATCCTGGGTTGTGGTGGTCACAGAGCTTGTGCTTCTGCACAATGGAACCAGCTTTATCTAAACTGTGTAGTGTTTTTAAGTATGTGATTAATGCTCTGTGTTACATCAGGAGCTTCTCTCACTGGATATATTTGAAAGTGGACACCACCCATCCAGGCGGACCCTATTAACAAAATGTGGTAAGCAGTCAATTAAGAATTGGCCAGGTAATCATCAGACTAGTGTAGATATCACAGACGTGATGGATTAGCTTAACCTTTGTACAGAGAAGCAGGGAATATGTGGGGGATGAATAGTGATAACAGGATCATTCTGCAGGCAGTTTATTGGATAGGCAAAAAAAAGTACATTTTTGGCAGACTGTTTAAGTAGGCCATTGACATGGACCCATGAATGGCAGCCATCTCAGTGTGCACTGTGTCCTTTTACCTGTTTAAGGTATACCTCTGATATAATGCTTTCTCTACGCATGCCCTGATGTACAACAGGCTTTATGCAGTCCATCACAGTATTGCAGTAGCTCTAGGAACCTGTCTTTTTTTTCCTATCAAAGTTTGTCATCTTTATCTGACTCTATTTATAAGCTGCCATCTTCTTACAGGAAGAAAAACAAACAAAAAACACTGGTACGTACCTTGGCTGTGTATGGGCAGCTCAATGTGTGTGCACAAAAGTATAAGAAATTCTACCAGCTATTTCTTGCTTTAATGTGGGGAAGGGGGATCAACAAGGCCTAGATATGACCAAGTTGACTTGCACTGTATTACACTTTGTTATGGTAAATGCCATATTGATGAGTGCTATCAGAGCGCAGTGTGGTAGACTTGATTCCTGCTGTATATTTAAGAATTGCCTTCATCCACACACTTAGTAAATTATGCTGACCAGAAGCAAGCCAGGTATTGATAGGTGTGTACTATGGACATTAAAGCGAGTCCCCATCTGCCTGAGTTGGTAGTATCTTAGGTGGATGTAAAAGTGTCATGGCACCTATTGAATAGAGTCAGGACAGTTTCCCATGCCCTGGCCAAATCTCCACTAGTAGTATAAAATATAAAAAAACACCTCATGTCTTCCCTGAAAAAGGATACTAGCCTAGTGGAACTAAACTTTAGTGAACAAAGGATAGATAAATAAAGTAAATGTCCCTGTTATTTATCACCCTGGACTGGATTTGCCTTGTAAAACCGCTGCAGTAAGCATTCTCCCTAAAGAAATATTCTAAAACGATGTGCGGTAACTGCAATTCTTCAAGAGACTAGTACTATTGCAGCAGTGAGGTCAAGCCCTCACAATCCCTAGTTTGGATTTGGAGAGTTTAGAGATTCTTCTTTATAGCCCACATGCTCTAAATTGTGTTTAGTTATTTTGCATTTATATTGTCACAGTTGCCTATTACTGCGCATAGATTAACTGTCAAGTTTGAAGTTTCTTACTTCAGTTGCTGAAGGTGGCACAGGGTAATACCGATTTGTAGTGGTTCAGGAGCGGTAATGTGAGACTGATGTTCTGTCCACGCAGGGAAGCTGTAACTGGTTGAGCAGTGACACTTGCCAGTGACCTAAAGCCTGGTTGTTGTAATACTGCTCCAGAAGGCGGTCTGTCATAGAGCTTTTGTTGTGGTGAGAACCTTACAGAAAGAACTGTGTTATCTTCCTGGATGTTCGTAGCAGTTTCTCATATGTTTACCCATTTGTGCCCAGGAGAAGTTGTGGTTGTTTTAACATAACTGCAGATCACACTGAATATTTTTCAGCATCCAGATTTGCCTTTTCACTCTCCCTGATGATTGCTTGTCATCTCATTTTTGTTTCTCTGAGACTGAGAGGCCACAATCCAGTCTATGCTTTAACAGAAGGTGAGCACTGTGCTGTGCTGTGTAGATATTGAGTTTAGTGGTTCTAGTGTGAAGACATGCCATGCATGAAGTACGGTCCTACAGCATTTTGCTTTCAGCCAGCATTTTGTTGACCAGTTTTGGAGCCTTAGAAAAATAACCAAAGCTTTCAGTTCAAATGTTGAAGGCCATCCAAGAAGGCAGAAATTACTGCAATATTTTCAGACTTTATTACTTGCATGTAACACGAGGTAGATGTTTGGGGGGTTTGTTTGCTTACTTTTACTTATTGTATATATATTCCTGGATTTTTTGTGTCTTAGATTCTTATTCAGAATAATGTTAATACTCCTCTTGTCATCAGGATACTCTGTTCAGAGTGTGAAGGATATAGAAGGTTGCCTTCCTCACAGACTGTTATTCATCCTCTTCTTCAGAATTGTCTTCCATTTCTGTGCATCACCAGTGATGGTGATGGTGGCAATAGGTTCTTGGGTGAAGGGTAAAGGCGCACCTCTGTTTAGCTGTTTACACCTGACATACATGGTCATTTTTGTGTTGTTTTTGACTGTAATTGTTGAATAATGATGGACATACACACCCCATACACTCCTGAGATCATGCTTATCTTTTGGCTGTTATTGGGCATCAGCAGCTCCAATCTTCAATTGTTAGTAGCCTGTCAGTACCACTGCCGAATTTTCCACTGCCTGAGAAGCGAGTAAGCCAGTAACTGCTCTATCTGAGGGAATTTTCATTTGTTCCTCAACCAATGGGTCTCGGATCTGACCTCTAATCTGGCTTGGCCACTTCACTAGATCCACAGCTCCAGCTCTCAAGATCCTCCGTTACCCATACAGCTCACCAACCTAACGTACCTCAGATCTGATTTGCTGCCATATTGCTTGGACATGGATCCCCTTCTCTCAAGCTTTAGAGTAAGGTCTTCTCAATATTCTACAGTTGCAAGTTGTTTTATTCATATTAAGTTATATACCTGTATCTTTTTTCACTCTCCTCCCTTGTTCCTGTAAGTTTTTTGAGTTCTGTCCATCAGGCTATACTCTTTTTTTCCTACCTGTTGCTGTTGGGTACTCCTTAAGTGCCACCGCTGTTAATTTATCGTTCCTTTCTATTAATTTCTTTCTTTCTACCCTTGACAGGGTATTTATAGTTACCATTGTTGGTGTTTATCCTTTTAATTTTCTCCAAATAAAATAAAAAAAAAATAAATAAAAAAACAACAATCTTTATTCCTTTCTTCTTCCTTAAAGGCTGATAAACCTACTGGATTAAAAAAATGCATCTCCTGTAGCCATAAGATTCCTAATTCCGATGCCCACAGGAAATGTATGTACTGTCTTGAGTGTGACCCATTTAGGCACAGACTGCTCTTTGTGCTGGCTTTAATTCTAGGGACCTTAGTGACAGGAAAAATAAGCTGGTCCTTAAAGGTCTTTCATCTTCCTCTTCCTTTTTGGCGACTGAGGCACAACCCTCCTTTAAGAAGTATGAAAAGGGGAAGATTGATTCTACCCCCAAGGATAAAGACTCTTAAGAAAATGTCTCTGGACTGCTGTACTACATCAGCTCCATTCTCCAGGCCGCCTGTCAAGATTTCCAAAAACTAGGATCTGACACCTTCAGATCTGACTTCATTGAAGTCGAAGATCTGACAGATTGGATTGCTGTGGTTTTCACCAGAGCCAATCTTCCCTTGGCTTCACTATCCTTTTCTTCAGGAGATACCCAGAAGGCATTCTATGCCACCATCAACCCACTCTTCCCTTAGGACCTCCAGGAGTTTGTCTGAAGCAGAAGTGGGTAGGATGATGAGGAAGTTGCTCAGGGCTCAGATCCAGATGGGGGTGATCGCAGCTCCGTCTGCTATCGGAACCATGAGTCTGCTCTCCTCTGAACCAGTAGTTGTATCTCCTTCTCTGATCTGACCCTCATTTCTGAAGCCCTTGGATCCAAGAACCCTAAGGATGTCCCCACTGGATCTGAAAACATTTGGATCTTCAACAGTGTCCTTGAGTCACCTGGCTGTGATGTTGTTAGAGTGGTAGGACTCTCTGAGACGAAGTGCTGGTGCCACTCCAAGAGGTTGGAGTTGACTCCGAAGTTTTCAAAGCCATCGCAGCCCCTAGGGGCATTATCACTGAACAGCTTGGGTCCAACTCCTCCTTCAAGGGAGTGGAGTTCTGAGGGAGTTCAGAGTTTGTCTGAGCAGGGATCTTTGGCTCCAACACTGTGTACTTCTGTTTCTCCTAGACTTGTCCACCTTTGATGTTGGTTTGAGGGCTTTTTGTCTACCTAAAGAGAGAACACCTTTGTTCCCCTTGGATTCTGCTGGTATTCCACCATTGGGTTTGAGTACTGATTCTCTCACATCTGTTCCGTCAGGACAACCTACATGATTGAGCCTCCAGACAGTCCTTAGGGACTCCCCAGCTACTTCCAATACCTCATCAGACCATCCCACTGTTGAGGTCCCTAAGAAGAGGACATGTAAGAGGCGACACCTCGATTCCCATTAGGAATCTCTCATGAATGACACTGGTTTTGATGAAGGGGCAGGGTCCCCCAGATCTCCACCTGAGGATTTTTCCTTTGGAGAAATACCAGTAATTTTAAAACAAAAAGGTGAATAGTCTTCCCAGGAGGAGTTGGTGTTTCTGGAGGCCGTCTGGTCTGACTCAGCTATATCTTGGGTGACCCTTCTTGCTAATGAGCTAATAGATCTGATCTCATGCCACTCGTGGAAAGAACTGAATAGTGTAGAGCCAATCCCTGAGTGGTGTGGTAAACTTTTAGAACCTGCCCCCACCCAAAAAGAAAAGGCACACTGAAGTAAAGGGGTCTCATTAGATGAGATGATTTTAGCAGCAGCCACCAAGAAAGAGCTCCCAGGGTAGAGCGCATCTGTCCATCCCCCTAACAGGGAGTCTAGGGCCTTGAATGGATTTGGGAAGCACGTCTATACCTCAGCAAATTTTGCCCTTAGGTTGTTAAATTTCTTGGCACAGTTTACCAGATTGCAGAGAGATTTGATAAAGGAGCTCCCCAAATCTCTTTTTGGGTCCATGTCCTTGCAGGATCAGAATAGGCTTTGTTCACAGCTGTCCATCTTTCAGTCCATATCTAATTTGTCCATAAGATTGATTTCTCATGCTGCAGAGAGCACCTCAAGGGTGGTGGGTTTGGGCATAGTCATTAGAACACATGATTGGATGCAGATGTGCAACTTTTCAGAGACTTCAAATCTTCGTGCATCTGTGCCCTGTTTGATGGATCTTCTCTTTTCATCCCAAAAGTAAAAGAAACACTCTCCAAAAGTGAGCAGAAGGGAGAGACCTTGTCTGCCATTAGGATCCGTTTCTTTATCCCTCAAAGACCCTTTACTTGGAATCATTGAGAAGGTAGAAAAATGTGGTTTTGTATATCCCAAGGTCCTTTTCAAGACTTACAAGGAGATGGTTCCCCCAAAGGCAGAGGGGGGACTCTAATGGAAGATGCCACCATCGGTGCAGAGGTGCCCCACAAAACTAGGGTTTCAGGGATTCCTTCTTGATAAACCCTACCAGCTCTCTTAAAGGGTTGCCTGACTGTTTTTCTCTTCAGGCAGTTGGGGGGGGGGTATTTACCTATGCACCTAGAAGCCTGGGCGTCCATCACAAATAGATTCTTGAGTGCAGAGGATCATATCTAGAGGCTATTGCACAACATTTTCTGGTATTCCCCGAATAAAACTGAGGACTGTCTCCACTGTTCCACCCAATCAGAGGGTCATGGAAGCTCTAGAAATAAGAAAGTTGCTAGAAAGAGTGATCCAAAAAGTCCCTCCAGACCAGATAAGATCTGGATCTGGAATTTATTCAAGGTTCTTTTTAGTACCAAAGAAAATGGGACTTTGAGACGCATTCTGGATCTCAGCAAGCTAAATCGATATGTAAGGTGCCCAAAATTCTGGATGGTCACAGTTCAGTACATTCTACCACTGTTAAGTAAGGACAGTTGGATGTGCTCTGAAAATCTAGCATATCAAAATGAACAGGCACTCCAGAAGATATTTGTGCTTCTGGCTGGGAGACGGTTGCTACCAATTCAGAGCACTGCCCTTTGGTCTTACCACAGCTCCCAGGGTGTTAACCAAATGCATGGCAGTGGTAGCAGCTTGTCTAAGACTGCTAGGATTCCAGGTGTTTCTGTATGTAGACGACTGGCTCGGACCAGGCATCTGCTTCTACAAGAAAGGGACTATTTGCTCCAGTTGTGTCACCATTTATGCATCACAGTCAACTGCAACAAATCACATCTCATTCCTACATAGAACCTGGAATTCATAGGTTCTCATCGAAACACAGTCAATCAGATTGTGACTCTACCTTCAACAAAAGTCCAAACCTCAGACCGCAGGTGAAAGAAGTGATCTCACACTTGTCCCCATCAGCATGACTGGTTTTACAGGCCTTAGGATAGATGGTAGCACCAATAACTCTAGTTCCATTAGCCAGATGTCATATGCAAATTCTACAGTGGACGCTGTCAGTTCAGTGGTCTTTTCTTCAACTGCCCTTATGCACCCCAGTCAGGATCACACATATTTGCAAGGAGCATCTGTTGTGGTGGATCTGTTTGAATGAAATTTCCCAGGGTCATCCTTTCATTTCCCAGTCCTTTCCTCTCCCAGTGGCTGCAGTGACCACCGACGTCTTCCATCTGTGGTGGGAGTGGGGGCATTTCTTGGGAAGGACAGTCCAAGGCAAGTGATCCCCTCAAGAGACCAACTTGCATATCAACATCCTGGAGATGAGACCTGTCCTTTTAGCTTTACAAGTATTCCAAGATTCAGACAATCTGTCATTGGTCTAGTACTTCAGCAAACATGAGGGAACCAGGTTCTATTCTCTTTTACACATGGCAGTGAGTGTGTGGCAGTGGGTGGTCTCTTCCAGATGTTTTCTCATTGTAATGCATATACTGGGGAAATCCAGCATGCTTACAGACAGAGTAAGCAGGTCCAATCTAATGCTTCCTGAGTGGTCTCTCAGTGTCAAAATGCAGGAAAGAATTTTTCAACAGTGGGGCCAGCCATGTAGTGATCTTTTTGCCCCCCCCCCCCAACAACAAATGCAACAGGTTATTTGCCCTGACCCCTCCTCCGAGGCAGTCACTGACATGTACTCTAGTCCACAGCTGGCTCCCCAGTTTCCTTTATGCTTATCCCCCATTACCTCTACTTCCCAAGTTTTTGCAGAAAGCCTACCAGTTAAAGAGCTCAGTAATCCTCATTGCACCCTTTTGGCCTCGTCAAATTTGTTTTCCCTTTCTGTGGCCTCATCGTTTATATCCACCGTGGATACTGGACCCCAGTCCAGATCTCCTGTCTCACCCTATGGAGGTAGTTCATCCAGACATATCCGGTCTCAAGCAGACTGCATGGTTTCTCCAATTCCGATGATGGCTCGATAGCCCAGGCTCTATTCCCTGGTTCAACATATCCTTTTGTCCTCTCAGAAGGCTTCCACTAGAAGGGTTTACAGAAGTAAATAGAACAGATTTTCGATTTGGGCCCTACAAAGAGATTTGTACTCCTTCTGTGGTCCTAGATTTTACTTCTGTGGTCCTAGATTTTAGCACCCGTCTTCTAAGAGGGGCTAGTTTTTCAATCAAAGTCCATTTGGCTGCTGTATCTAATTTTCATTCTGATGAAAACTATGCTTCTTTGGGTTTTTCTAAATTGTATAAAACTTTTCAGAAAGGCACATTTTTTACTTATGCTTGCAGTCAAAGATCCTGTTCCTCCTTGGGACCTCCCTGTTTAACTTCAGAGTTTGACTCAAAGTCCTTTAGAACTGTCCATGAAATCAAACCTCATTTGATTTTTGTCCTGTAAGACCATTTTCTTAGTTACCATTAGATCAGCTAGACGGGTATCTGAACTTTCTCCCAAGCCTTAATATCTGGTCTTTCATAAGGACAGGGTGTCTTTATGTACTAATCCATCATTTTTACCTAAGGTCGCTTCTGAGTCTAACATTAATCAGGTCATCAACCTCCCATTTTTCTTCCCAAAGTTTTCCAATAAGAGTGAATATATGCTGCATTTCTTTAGATGTACACACACTACTTCGAATTTATCTTCATCAAACTAAAGATTTCAGAAAATCTGACCAATTGTTTGTCTCCTTTTCCAGTAACAGCTTAGGCACGGCAGTTTCCAAAGTGACTTTAGCCAATTGGTTAATGGTTGCTTATCCTTTGTGTATAAACAGGGAGGTGTGTCTTTGCTTAAGCCACCAAGAGCACATTCAACGAGTTCTGCGGCAACCTCTTCAACCTTTTGGTCAAAAACTTCGATAAATGACATCTCTGCAGCTGCCACTTGGTCCAGTGCTCAAACTTTATTGTTCGTTACAAGCTGGATTTGATTTCTAGGAACAGAGCTGCCTTTGGCTCTGTACTCCGAAATATCCTTCCATGAGGACCACTCAAAGTTCATTTAGTTGAGGACTCTGTCCCATCAGTTGAGGAACAAATAAAAATGACAACATCAGTTACAAAAGTTATGTACTCAACAGAACGATGGATCTGTGTTGTCCATTTTCATTTTTTCTCAATTCCCCACCCTCCTAACCCCCCTTCCCTTTCTTCCTGTACAACACCTTAGGAATTTTTCTTGGAAACTCTTCATTCCTTGTTTGAGCTTCAGTTTTATCTCTGCTGTTTCTTTTCTATGTATTTCAAATAGAATAAACTATTGTTTATGGGGGCAGCAAACTCTATCTGAGGTCTGTTAGGTTGGTGGGCATTATGGGTGAGGGAGGAGCTCGAGAGTTGGATCTGTGAATATAGTGCAGAGGCTGAGCCAGATTCGAGGTCAGATCCAAGACCCATCAGTTGAGGAAGAATGAAAATGGACAACACAGATCCTATGTTATGGTGAGTACATAACTTTTATTTCTTGCCACATCAGTCCTATGATTGACAGTAGCACATTCCCACACTTGGGTTGGTGACAGTACAAATGAATGGCTTATTTCTACACCAGAAGAGCAACTAAAGAGGTGTACAAAGTCCATTAGCTGTGCAGCGTACCAAATGAAGTTCTGTGAGCCAGACGACCCAAGTACTACTTGTGGCTCAGATATTTGAAGAACAGTTACAGAATGAGCAGCTTACACCGACTTGGTTATCCTGAAAGGAGGAAACTGTGTCTCAGTTGGTTGACCAGATTGCTCTTGTGCATGTCGAGGCTTATATGACAGTTGCTGTAGGACCAGGGGACATGGGCATGGTGATAGAAGCCAGTGACAGTAGTCCTTGCAGGCTTGTGTGTAGGAGCAAGCACAGGAGAAAAATCATTCTAGAGCCAGTACAGGGGAAAAATCATTCTATGCAGCCCAACTCATAAGCAAATGTTCGGCATCTAGGTCCAAGGAAGTTGTAGTACCACTCTTTTCAGCCATTATCAGACCCGTCATAGAGTACAGTGCCCCCTTTATCATGTACCTAACCAGGCACTTGAAACAGTTGGAATGCTCTCAAAAGTTCTCACCTGAAGAAGCTAGTGCATGTGTACACTGTCCTGCATAGATCTCCATAAGGCCCTCACAGTTCATTGAAAAGTGATCTATGTCTGTCATATAAAGTATCCTCAGATCCGGCTCTGGTTGATCTCTTGCACATCTGCAAAACAAACAGCACAAGGAACACTAGATCCAAGTATTTGAACTTTGCCTGCGACATAAATAGACCGCACTGGAGAGACAGATATGTGTCTCAAAGGATCCCCACACTATGGACTGAGCACCCCATTCATCTGAAGTATGTTCATCCCTGACCCTATTCAAACAAAACCTTGATCATTGGATAGGAAATCACAAATTTACCCATGGTCTGGCCACGGATGGACAGAGGTAGACAGTAAGTAAATTAATCGCCACCTCCCATATCCCCTGCATAACCCTTAGCTACTTCCTTACCAACATATTCCACCATATAGGCGTCCAAGATACTCTGACAAAACTGGGATGCATTGCACGGCTAGGCTTATAAAGACCCTGGTGTTCATTAGCCTAGTATAAACCTATGTAAAAATAGGGTATGGAAAGCCCCTGTAATGAAGTAGGTGTTGATACCAGCCACTAGGAGTTTGCGTTAGAGACCTAACCATTAACCCCCTGATGAATTCCTGTGTATTGCCTGTCCAAGGTGGGAGAGCTAATGGTTAGTAGGCAACAGGGAAAAAAACAATAAAAAGAAAAGTGTAAAGTATGTGAAATGGAAGAAAATGGATCCTTGAGCTAAACTGAAATTAGAGTTGTACTGTAGTCTGAATCATTTTTCTGAGTTTTACTTGGTGTGACTAGGAGTGTTCTATTTAACTTCTGTGTAAAATGGAGTAAAGACTGAAAAAAAAATCAGTTGCTAGCTATATCTGAAAGAAGGTATTATAAGTGAAACCATGACGCAGTTTCTTGGCAGTATTTCAGGATCATTACATGAGTCATTGTAATCTTAAGTAGGCAAAAGTATGCTGTGTTACTGAAAAGCAGTGGGAAGCCATTTGCTAAACGTGTTTTGCTTATGACTTTTTTTTTTTTCTAGAATCAAGGCTATTGAGAGCACAGACAAAGATGATGACACAAAGTGGCTTATCTACTGGGTGGTGTATGGCCTTTTCAGCGTTGCAGAATTCTTTGCTGATATTTTTCTGTCCTGGTTCCCATTCTATTACATGATCAAGGTAACGTGCATTCAGTAAAGTCTAATGCACTGTTTTTCTTGGGAAATTTATGGTCTTGTACAAAAAGAATTGTCAGTTTGCACTTCTGTTGGCAAATAATTGCTTAGTGTGGTTATCTTAAGTTTTTAATCTCTTCACTTTGTTTTACTTGTGCATATGCATCACTGTTTTAGGTATACTCTTGTACTTAATTCTTTTCCTGAGTTTTGTGTTTGTTTACAAGTTAAGCTGTTGTGATTTACTGTGATATTTTTGGCCCAGGCCATTACCGGAATGTGTTCTAGGATAAGTCCACTGCCCTGGTGAAGAGCATTAAGGCATTATACTCTATGATTGAGAGGGCCAAAGTTTAAATAGTGGCTAGGGACTTGGAAGAGGAGGATAGGAATGAGTGGCCAACACTGACCTGCCCATTTTGGTGGAGTTGGGGGTTCAGTCCGCTGATCATGACCATGCAAGCAGAGTTTTTCAAGGTGCTAAAAGTGACCAAGAGTATGTGTGTGTTCAGCCACCCAAGCTGGGGACAGACATTTTCATTAGCATGTGGATGGCAGCACATGTGCAAAGGAAGGGTATAGGAAGCCCACAGTGATGCAGGTGCTAATGTTTGCCACTAGGGGCAGGGTTACAGAATAACTAGAATCCCATCATTGCCAGGATGCCAACAAGAGCACAAATTACCTTCATGGCTACCTGGATTAGCAACTTCTTCCGACCATTTTGACCTTTGTACTGGGGGGATACCAAGTATGAGGGAAAGAGTGAGCTGAAGACCAATTAGGGGAGGGACTGACTGTCGAAAAATGCAGAGACGAAAAGCATCCAGAATAAAGCTATCGGCCAGCAGGTCAGTCAGTAAGTCAGTCACTCTGTTAGTCAGGCCTTCCTGGGAGTGGGGGTCCAGTCTGTTAAAACAAAGCTATCAGTAGGTTTGAACACTACATTTTGAAATTTGAATTTTGGATTCAGTATGTGATGGGACTTGTTCATGATTCTGTATTTGAGGGGATGAAACACACATTCAGTTGTAAGTGATGCATTTTTTTTCTTTAACCAGTGCCCTGTAAGGAAATTGTGACTTACTTCAGTAGATCTTTAAGATACAGAGTGAGTGCATGTTAGAGTTGTATTATGCAAGATATTTCAGCATTACAAAAAAGCATTGCTACGGTACTGGAACTGTGCCAGCTTTGTGACTAAACTGATCAGTTACATGGATGGCAAAAAAGCTGAAATCAGTAGAGTACATTTGTGCTCCCTACAGAAATTACAAGGCCTGTACTTGTCAGTCCCACACCTTTGAAAAAGAAAGCTTTAATGTTACAGAATCACAGTGAATATTAAAACTCACTATAGTTTACAGGTGGAAGTTCACCCCCTGCACCTCCCTCATCCCTGCTACTTTACTTAAAGATTGCTGTATTTCAGAGTAAAGGGAATACTCTGTCCTGCTGCAGGCTTGAACTTGGTATATTATGCCATTTTACTCATCTAGTGGCACAGTTCTGAGGATGACCATTTCAGTCTTCATAATTTCAGCAGGAACTCCTGCAGCAGTATGTTGCAAATTGATTCCTGAAACATCTAAGAGCATACCACAAGATATTGGGTTTCCCATGTAGTCCAGTGGGAAAGATTCTTGGCTTTCACCCAGGCAGCCTAAATTCAACTCTGGGTAAAGAAGTGGGCCACTCATCTGTCAGTTAATGCAGAAGATTAAAGCTATGTGCAGTTAACAATATGCTTCATATGGTATAGGGTTTGCTTCTTTCTGCCTTCCTTTACCTACTTTGGGACCTTGAGTAAGTCACAGACATTGTTCTGGGGCTGTTGGGAAATAGAACTAGGCTCCTCAGTGGTCTCCTAGACTGCATACCTGTTAACTACACATGTACCTGCAGTGTGCCCTCCCTAATACAGGCAGTATTTCTAAAACTGGTTAGACATAAGCAGCTTTTCTTTGCCCGTATAAGCTCAATACGTTTGATATCCTAGATGGTTAACATTAACCAGATTTATCTTGATGTTCTTCGTGTTTCACTGTTGCAGTCATCACATTTGGGTTATCTGCTTGCAGTAGCCCTCAGTCGGCCTGATTATCAGAGTCTTGGGTCCTGCGACAGTTGCTGTCTTATCTTCCGTGACGTCAGGTAGTCCGGGGTGTAAAGCATGCAGCAGACGCCATTACATCAGTCTTTCTTGCCGTGCACTGCCCAAAGCAGAAGCAGTTCGCAAGTGCCGGTTGGCAGACTCCTGAGATTTTCATTTCAAGTTTCAGAACCGAAGTCTTCAACTAAAGCTAAGTACCCCATTGGGGAAGCTTTTTCTTGCTCTAAACCGATGTCAGTAAAAGTCAATAATTGTATTTCATGTGGAAAGCAAATACCTCACAAAGATTTTCATTCGTACTGTATTCCTTGCCTAGGCCCTGACCACGACGTACCTCGCTGTCGGTTTTGTGCCTTATTTAAGCAACAAACTAGTCGTCTGTATATTTACGCTTCTAAATATTTTGGTACTCTGTTCAGTTATCCAGGTGTGTCTTCGGTAAGCCACCCGACTACAGACATAATGAAAAAAATGCAAAAGACAGAGGCCGCCTAGGTCCAAAGCTGCCGACAACGCTTCTCCTAAGCCAGTCACCAGTTTGCTTGTACTCAGTGAGGTGCTTTCGCAGCCCCTGATACCCGCTACTTCAGATTCACAGGCCTCTACTGAGACCCACTCGGAGTCCGGTATGCTGCGAGATGCTTCAGCTGTGGACCCTGTGGATGTCTCTACCTTGGATGGGTCCAGAGCCGCTGTGCATGTACCGGCTTCTGAGGGTGTATTCAGGCCCTACTGACTTGCATATTAAGCCAACACCATCTTCTTCTTCAAGGCCTAAAACTCGAACTATGCCTAGAAAACCGACGCCCAGACTGCATGGTCAGGCCTCTATGCCTAAAAAACAGATAAGAATGGCTGAAGACCTTATTACTTTAATCAGGGGAAGCCAACCTTCCCCCTCTAAGAGACCCAAGACTGAATTTGCTTGTGATACTTCTGACCAGGATTCTGAAATTTCTGTTTCCTCTGAAGACCTGGATTTACCCTTATCTACCTATGAGGATTCTGATGCGGAGGACTCTTCCCTCTGCTTCCCCCCCAGACGATTTCTCTTTTGGTGAAACCCTGCATGCTCTTAGGGAGCACTTTCGCTGGGAAAGCCACAATTACTCTGATTCTAAAAAGCTTAGGGATTTCTTACGTCTGCCCTAGCACAGGCCTTTAGCTATCCCTCCTGTACCAGACATTGTTGATGCATTTTCTGAATCTAGCTTGGCCCCTGACTCTTTACCTCCTGCTCCCAGAAAACCTGATAGATGTTACAGGGTTCCTGACTCTCACAAGTTCCTTTTTAAAAATCCTACTGTGGATCCTGAGACCATTTCACAGGGACCCAAAGGCATCAAGTTTACTACTGCCAACAATCCTACCCCCTCTGATAGAGACTCCAGGGCGCAGGGTAGATGTCGTAAGAAAGTATACACTTCTGCAGCTTTGGCCATTAGGGCCTTAAACTGCCAGTTTCATATGTTAAAGTATCAGCAGCATATCAGTGGATTGCTTAAACAGAAAATGGTGTTGATTCCTGACTGTGCTGAAAATAAGGATTTACAGGATTTAATGCATTCTGCTGAACAGGTTGGAAAGCATACTTTGCAATGTGGTTTTGATTCACTAGAGGCATCTTGCAGGGCTGCTGTCACTGGGTCTGTATGGCATGCTTGGCTTAAGGAGCAATCTTTGCCAGATCAAGTTAAAGCTAAATTGCTGGATGCGCCCTTAAATCAGGACCACCTGTTTGGCAACAAAGCAGAAGAAGTTCTTAAAAAGATGGAGGAAAAAGCTAAATCTATGCAAACTGTTAAAGATTTCCTGCAAGTACAACCTCCAAGATTTAGTAGGCATTGGCCCTTTAAGAACTGGTCTTTTCCTGCCTCTTCAGGCCTTCTCAATCCAAACCAAGAACCAGTAGAACACCCAGGCTTCAGTCCCAGGGTATGCACAGGATTAAACAGTGGGGGGGGGGGGGCTCCCACTTCAAAATCAGGGAGTAGTAAGACTCCACCCTATGGTAAACTGTCTCAATGACTTTACTTTAAAATTTCCAAGCACTTCTCAACTGACTGCTCCTTTAGGGGGAAAGATTGCTCTGCAGGCAAAAAACTGGGAACTCATTACCCAG
Source organism: Protopterus annectens (assembly GCF_019279795.1). Classification (NCBI taxonomy): domain Eukaryota; kingdom Metazoa; phylum Chordata; order Ceratodontiformes; family Protopteridae; genus Protopterus; species Protopterus annectens. The sequence continues at coordinate 890,177,077 of NC_056730.1, read as the reverse complement.
AACAAATGGGTTTTAAATATAGTTTCCCAAGGATACAGATTTCACTTCCACACGTTACCAACCCCAAATGGTTGGCCAGATCTCCCCCCAAATCAGTGGGCAGAGGCTCAAAAGCAAGTACTCTCTCTCTCTCTCTTAAGCATAAAGGCTATTCAAACTGTACCAGAAGAGGAAAAGGGACAAGGTTTCTGCTCAGTACTTTTCCTGGTACCCAGAAAAGACAACTCATGGCATCCTATCCTGGACCTTTCTATATTAAACACCTTTTTGGTGATTCCAAAATTCAAGATGCTAACTGTTTACCAGTTACTTCCTAAGCTAGGCAAAGATGCCTGGTTGGCAACACTGGATTTAAAGGAAGCCTACCTGCACATCCCAATCAGGGAATCTTGCAGAAGAGACCTACATTTCAAAACAAGCTACATGCACTATCAGTTCTCTGCACTGCCCTTTGGCTTATCTACTGCACCCTGGGTATTCACAAAGGGCCTAGCTCCAGTCATTGCATTTTGCAGGCAAAGAAATATTCAAATATACCTATACCTGGACGATTGTCTAATTCAGGCAGAAAGCCAGGACATACTTTTGAATCATCTGGCATTTATACAAAAGGTACTAACTTGTCTGGGGTACACCATAAACGAAACAAAATCACATTTGGTACCCTGTCAACAAATTATATTCCTAGGAGCAAGCTTGAATACAACTTCCCAGATGGCTTTCCTCACGCCAGAGAAACAAATTAATTTGACAACTTACTTCAAACTAATGGCCACAAAAACCCTGCTGTCTGCAAGACAAATATTGCACGCCTTGGGGTTCATGGCTTCCTGCATTCTACTAATTCCATATGCAAGACTGCATATGAGGAAACTACAATGGTATCTAAAAAGCCTATGGTGTCAACATTCTCAGGATCTAGAAGCAATGATCCCCATCATACCTTGCCTACAGTTAGAGTTCCTGTGGTGGGCAGAGGCCTGCCACCAAAACAAGAGACTACCATTCACTCTACCCCCTGCCGCCCAAACGCTAACAGATGCATCAGAGTATGCATGGGGGGGCTCACCTGGCAGGGAAGTGCATTCAGGGCAAATGGAACCCAAGTCAAATGCACCTGCATATCAATCAAAAAGAAATGTTAGCTGTACAGAATGCTCTGACAGTGTTCAAGTACCACATTCTTCCAGGACAATTAATGGTAAGGACGGACAACACCACTGTTATGTGGTACATAAGCAGGGGGGTACCCATTCTTACCCCCTCTGCAGACTAGCCATGGCTCTGTGGAACACAGTCTTGAGCTACCACGTGCATCTACAGGCTCAATTCCTGCCAGGAAGACTAAATACACTGGCAGACGAACTTAGCAGAAATCTCATGGACCCACACGAGTGGAAACTTGAACTTAAGATTTTGAAAATGTTGATAAACAAATGGGGGAGCCCAGATATAGACCTGTTTGCCCCCCCCCCCCCCAGAACTGCCAATTGGACAAATTCTGCACAAGGACTCCCCACAAACAAGCTTGGAAAAGTGGATGCTCTGTCGTTCAGCTGGAAAAATCTGTCACTTTACGCCTTTCCTTCTCTGCCTCTCCTCTCCAAAGTACTACTAAAGATCAAACATGGCAAACCAAGGACAATACTGATTGCATCAGACTGGCCACGCCAATACTGGTACCCCCTCTTGCGCAGTTTGCCACTGCTGGCTCCATGGCACCTGCCTCAGGACCCCAACCCTGCTGACTCACAGCAGAAGAGCCAGATTCTGCACCCTCAACTTCAAACCCTGACCCTTGCAGCCTGGTTAATTACCTAATCTCTCCATTACCATTCCTCAGTAAACAAGTATTGGATGTCATTTTAGAGGCAAGGAGGCCTAGTACTAGAAAATCTTATGCTGAAAAATGGAAAAGATTCTGTGCCTGGAACCAAACTCAAGGGAAAACACAGCAGCACCCAATTTACCTCAGATTCTTCAATACTTAACTTAGATGGTTCACAAGGGCCATTCTTTTTCCTCCATCAAAATTCACGCCTCAGCCATTTCAGCTCAATACAACACAGAACCACTCCTCTTCTCTCATCCACTGCTCAAGCAGTTCCTCAGAGGGGCCAAAAGACCACCCAAGAGAGCCCCAACTCCAGCCTGGGACCTTACCTTTGTATTGGAAAAACTCACTCTTCCTCCTTTTGAGCCCGCTGCAAGTGCAGAGTTAAAATGTATTTCTTGGAAAACAGCCTTCCTTTTAGCAATTACTTCAGCAAGAAGGGTATCTGAACTTCAGGTCCTTATGGTAGTATGGTAGTGGAGCCTTTCATCATCTTTCATGTGGACAGGATGTCCCTCAGGACCAATCCCTCCTTCATGCCCAAGGTGGTATCCAGTGTGGCTCTTAATCAGTCCATTCATTTTCCAGCCTTCTTTTCTAATCCACAGAACAAAGGGGAAAGGTTACTGCACAACTTAGATTTTACTTGGACAGGACTAAACCTCAAAGGAAATCTGAACAACTGCTAGTGGCATTTGCTGCAGGGGCAGAGGGGAAGGCTGTTTCAAAGCAAACCATTTCTAAATAGATAGTCCATTGCATTAATTTCTGCTGTAAGCACCATGGGAAACCTATCCCACAGGGGATTATACCCCATTCAACCAGGGCTGCATCTACCTCTACAGCCTTTCTCAAAGGTGTATCTACCAGGGACATCCTAGAAGCTGCTACCCGGAGTTCTGTACATACTTTCACCAAGCATTGCCATTTACCAATTTTCTCTAAATCCAGAGCTGGCTTTGCCACTGCAGTCTTGTAGGGCCTTACAGCTGGTCCTAATGCTATCTAAATTCCTTCTTCCATCCTTAGCTTTGGGAATCTACCCAAATGTGATGACTGTAGCAGTGAAACACGAAGAACATAGTACAGTTGTATACACTTACCATAAATGTAGATGTTCGAGTGTATTCACTGTTGCAGTCCTGCTTACCCTCCCTCCAGCCCCTTGACTTCTTTTGGCTATACCTTTACTCTCCTTTACTATGCTTAAAAGCTTTTTGGTGTATTTGCTTTTTTGTTGGAGGTGTAACCTTGTGTATGTAATATATATAACAAAAAAGTCATAAAGTTCAGGTGTGGTCCCCAAATGGCATACAACTCACTTATAAAACTCCAAACGAAAATCCAGCATCCAAAGTTGATAAAAAACAAGTTTATTCCAGTAAGCGCTTTCACCCTTAGGCTTCTTCAGACTTTACAAAAAGGTAACTACAAAGCAGGTTTAAAAGTCTTAAGAGCTCTATTAATTGGTCGAGCCCCGGCCAATCAATGTCAGTTGGCAAAAGCATCACCACATAAATATATCAACTGAAATGATTGTTAAAAATTCACATAAAGGTATATCCATATTAATTGCCCATAGGACAAAAATTATTTAAACAATGTTAAAATCAGTATTAAAACAAGCGCTTCACATAAATGATAATAAAACAAGTTAAGCCCACAGTCATAAACACATAGGGTTATAACAACCCTCCCCATGATGGCTAAGGGGCACAAATAACATTAAAATCACATTTTGCCAGACATCTACCATATATACGAAGACGATCAAGTTCCCCATAATTTAAAAAGTAGATAAACAACAGAGCATCTGACATTTAAAACAAAAATTCGTATGCTTGTGTATTTAAACACAAAGATGTTGACAGTTAGAATACATCGAGTTGACAGCCTAAAAAAGGCTTCACAATGAACCAACTAAGGTAAGCAACTGCACAACCCCATACGAGTGAACATGCCCGTAACACAAAACACTTACCAAGTAAGAAAAATAAGTGTGTAAAACTAGTGTCTATAATCCATAAGGTGTGCAAACCATTCCTCAAACTTGTTCTTGGCATGATATGATGCAAGGCGCTTTCTGTTTCAAAATATACACCTACGCTACGTAACTACGTCGCTAAAGTCACGGGAAAAAACCTACAAAACCAGTAACTTTTGAAGATCGTCGTCAGATGGCAGTATAGCCTAAGCATTTAAATTATAAAATGTAACCATATCTCATAGGGGCTATAATATTCAAAAATAATAAATCAAGCAAGCCAAACATTTCTCGCAACGCACCGGATGAGATCTCACAACTCATCTAGTACAAAACAAGAAGTTTATAAATACATGTCAAAAGCTGTGTCTCAGAGAAAAATGTACTACAGCAAGCCCCATGGCTTAACAAAAGATAGCCTAGTATCTAAATTGTTAAATATAAAGAAGACTCCAAGTGTCAACATAACAAATGGACACCATTTGTAAAACACCTGCTTCTATACTACAAGTTGAAATACCTTCAGCTTGTGTTAGATGAATGAGTTATAATACAAGAACATGATGGCAGTAAATAGTCTACACTAAGACCTAGCTAAACATATATCCCAGGGCATCTACATGACGGGCAGCTGTAAGAGATTCAAACAAATAGATGTAGGTGCTGAAAAGGGAACAAATGTCCCAAGGTTTTAAACATAATACTGGATAAGGAATGAGAAGAGGAAAGAAAGCGGGAACAAAAGTGATAGAGGGGGAAGAAAAAGAAGGAAGGGAAAAGGGATGAAAGAAAGGTAAGAAGATGGATAGAAAAAGAAAGCGGAAGGGATGGACAAGAAGGAAAAAGGAGGATGGTAAAGTACATGGAAGAAGGGGAGGGGGGGAGGGAAGGGGGGGAAAGAGGAGGGAAGAAAAGAGAAAAAGAAAAAATAGACATGAAAGAAAAAATGCATGTGACAATCTTAAAAAATAAATATAAAAGGAACAGTGGGTTATTTCGGTCTGCATAACCTTCTCTTTTTTAAGATGGGTCTGATCTGGACCTTGTCATTTAATCCAGGTGCCCTATCAGCTCGGCACCTAATAATCCATTTAAGCTCATACTCTAAAGTGAGGTTGACTAAATCACCTCCTCTTACATTATTGGACACAGTTTGAAGAACACAAAAAACAAATTGATGTTCCATTCCAAGTGTCATGACATGTTTTGCTAATGCATTGTGAGTAGACCCAATACGAATGTGGTATATGTGCTCCCTAACCCGCTCTCTAAGTGGCCTGTTCGTTTCCCTATGTAGAAACAGGGGCACATAGTGCATCTAGCCAAATATATCACATTCATGCTGCCACAATCTGTTCCAGTACATAACTTAAACTCATAATTAGTTAAAGGGTGTATAAAAGTCATTCTGGCATCCATATATATACATTGATTGCAGTTGCCACATGGTAAGGTATTAGAGCCAGAAGTACCATCAATGGCTGTAGATCTAGATATCCTAGGATTACATAGTAGTCTTCTCAGATTCGGTTTATTCTTAAATACAACTTTGGGTGTAGAGCCTACTATCGACCCAATTCTGTCATCTAATAGTAGGATGCCCCAATGTTTCTCCAAAATATCCCTTAAAAAACCAGAATCTCTGGTATAAAACATGGTTATACGGGTGGCCTCATTAGGTTTATTAACTGAGGAATTACTCATTGCTAGAGGTTCCAGGAAATACGGTCTAGCTCTACCTTGTCTCATCCCATCAACCTCTTTGAGCTGTTGATCAAACCTACACACATCATATCCCCTAGTTCTAAAGCTTTCTCTTAAGAAGTTTACTTCATTAAGATAGCCTTCATTAGATGCATTAAGGCGAGAAGCTCTCATAATTTGCCCTTTCATTACGTTGTCAAAGACGTATTTAGGGTGCATACTTCCCCTGCACAAAAAGGTGTTCTTATGGCATAACTTCCGATGTATAGACGCGTTAAGAAGGCCATTTTCTAACCTGTTGATGTTAACATCTAAGTAGGATATTTGGTCTCGTGAATAAGTCAGTGTAAACTTAAGAAAAGGTGTAGATGTATTAATATACTCATAACATGCTAGTAAACTTTCTTCATCGCCCAACCAAATCATAAAAAGGTCGTCTACAAACCGCCTGTATATCCCTATATGTTCCATCAGTCGTTCATTCCCTAGTATGAACTCCTCCTCCCACCTGGCCATGACGAGATTGGCGTAGCTATTGGCACAAGACGTGCCCATAGCTACGCCATCTCTTTGTAGGTAAAGATCATCACCAAACAGAAAAAAGTTGGATTCCAAGATGGTTTCCAAGAACAATGCTATAATGTCAATTCTATCTGAAGTATAACTAGATTTTTGACGTAAATAATCAGAAACATTAGTCACACCTAAATCGTTAGGTATCATGGTAAATAAGCTAACCACATCAAGTGTCACCAAAAAATATTCTTGTTCTTCACCCAACCGTCTCGAGTGTTCGTATAGTTCTAGTAGGAACTGTTTGCTGTCCCTGAGAATAATAGGGTTCATATCAACTAGGGGGCGTAAGTAGTACTCAACATATATAGATATGGGTTCCGTGGCCCAACCTTCACCGGCCACTATGGGCCGCATAGGAGGTTTTACCAGAGATTTGTGAACTTTGGGAAGGCCCTGAATAGTTGGTATACGGGGGTTCCTGACCTTAAGATATTCATAGGTTACCTCATCTATTAATTTATTCAGCAGTAAATCATCTAGCATGTCATAGATCTTAAATACCTTATAGGTAACGTCAGTCATAGTTGCTCTTATATAGAACTTGGTGTCATTCAACATCTCATTCATCCATTCACAATAGTCATGTAGATTCATCATAACAATTGAGCCTCCTTTATCTGCAGGGCGAAACGCCAAGGTATTATCAGATTTAAGGAATTCCAAGGCTTGTTTCTGTTTAAAGCTCAAATTGTCCTTAGAGGACATCTTTTTCTTACCCTCATAAAAAGTATAGATATCATTCTCAACCAACTTAGAGAATGTATCAATAAGGGGGTGCAATTGAGGAACATATACACTGGTAGGTTTGAATCGAGGGACATTACTCAAAGTCTCTGAGGATCCAAAATCAACTTTAAGTTGCAAGTTCCTAACAAACAATTTAGTGTCCACTATGGAATCTACCAAGTTGCCTCTAGAACTAGGAATAAAGCTGAGGCCTTTTTCTAGTACCTGTTTTTCATAACTAGTGAGTGTTCTGTGTGAGATGTTGAATATCAGTGATTCATGGTTCTCTCCCACATTTTCTTTAGGGTCGGCCCTTGTTGATCCCCTCCCGATCCTTTCCTCTTCTGCCTGCCTCTGCTGGCAGAACGCTGCCGGCCTATATAGGGGTTTTGAGCTATGGGGAAAGGGATACCAGCCTTAGCTCCTAAGTTGTCAAATGAAGTGGATGGAAGTATATGGCTGTCAGTTTTCCTACGAACCACCTCATGGTTAGCAGTACCCATAACAGTATTCTTTTCCTTATGTTTGTCAAAATGGCCACTGCCCATATTCTTATCATGACTAGCAATAGGAGTAGTATTATGTACATAACTACTGTCAACTACAGAGTTAGTGTTGTTAATACCAGGTTCTTGTCCATTCACATTGCTATCCTGCAACACAACATTAGTATGACTATTAACAGACATATCCCCCTCAGTAGTGGGGTACTTGGTATTAGTATGTTTAACAGGCCATGCACTTCTCAACTCAACTGTTTGTCTAGGCCAAGTGAAGACATTACAGTTATTAAAGTCTCTTAAGTCTCTCAGTATCTTGTTCTTCTTTTGTTCAAGAAGACGTTTTTCAAACAGCATAACATTGTCCAGGACTCTCTCAAGTCTTGAGTCAAGTAAATCACAAGAGTAATTCACTTTAAGTTTGTTAAACAAATCATTCACCTGGTCTCTTAAGGCATTCTCCTCTGGGCCAAAAAAGTCAATCAACAGTTTCATATAGCTGAAGCTCAATTCTAAATTGAGCTTCTGCCAACGGCATAACAGTTCCGGATATCTATTACCTGTAGTGGGCATCTTCAGAATCCTGAGACCCCTTGGCACGATTTTCTTAGCCAAGCAGGCCTCAAAATGTTGTCGCTGCAGTTGAAGTTTCTTTAATTTCACTAAGTCAGTCTCTAATTTAGTGAGGTCTTCCGTCAGGTTCAAGGTATCTACACCATCATCACTGCTTACTCCACACTCTAATGCTGGTGCATAGTCCAATAAAAGGTTCTCCTTACCGATGACACAGGCATGAAACCTTTCGGTCCTCTGCATCGAGTTGTTCAAAACGACAGGCACATATGGTAGTTCAACATTCTGATTTGAACTTTCAGCCATCCTCCTCTGCTTGTGTGTTAGAAGTAGATAAATAACAAAAAACAGGAACAGCACACACAGCAAACGGAGTACGGAAACCACACAAGATAAAAAAGTAGATAACAAAAAAAGTCATAAAGTTCAGGTGTGGTCCCCAAATGGCATACAACTCACTTATAAAACTCCAAACGAAAATCCAGCATCCAAAGTTGATAAAAAACAAGTTTATTCCAGTAAGCGCTTTCACCCTTAGGCTTCTTCAGACTTTACAAAAAGGTAACTACAAAGCAGGTTTAAAAGTCTTAAGAGCTCTATTAATTGGTCGAGCCCCGGCCAATCAATGTCAGTTGGCAAAAGCATCACCACATAAATATATCAACTGAAATGATTGTTAAAAATTCACATAAAGGTATATCCATATTAATTGCCCATAGGACAAAAATTATTTAAACAATGTTAAAATCAGTATTAAAACAAGCGCTTCACATAAATGATAATAAAACAAGTTAAGCCCACAGTCATAAACACATAGGGTTATAACAACCCTCCCCATGATGGCTAAGGGGCACAAATAACATTAAAATCACATTTTGCCAGACATCTACCATATATCGAAGGCGATCAAGTTCCCCATAATTTAAAAGTAGATAAACAACAGAGCATCTGACATTTAAAACAAAAATTCGTATGCTTGTGTATTTAAACACAAAGATGTTGACAGTTAGAATACATCGAGTTGACAGCCTAAAAAAGGCTTCACAATGAACCAACTAAGGTAAGCAACTGCACAACCCATACGAGTGAACATGCCCGTAACACAAAACACTTACCAAGTAAGAAAAATAAGTGTGTAAAACTAGTGTCTATAATCCATAAGGTGTGCAAACCATTCCTCAAACTTGTTCTTGGCATGATATGATGCAAGGCGCTTTCTGTTTCAAAATATACACCTACGCTACGTAACTACGTCGCTAAAGTCACGGGAAAAAACCTACAAAACCAGTAACTTTTGAAGATCGTCGTCAGATGGCAGTATAGCCTAAGCATTTAAATTATAAAATGTAACCATATCTCATAGGGGCTATAATATTCAAAAATAATAAATCAAGCAAGCCAAACATTTCTCGCAACGCACCGGATGAGATCTCACAACTCATCTAGTACAAAACAAGAAGTTTATAAATACATGTCAAAAGCTGTGTCTCAGAGAAAAATGTACTACAGCAAGCCCCATGGCTTAACAAAAGATAGCCTAGTATCTAAATTGTTAAATATAAAGAAGACTCCAAGTGTCAACATAACAAATGGACACCATTTGTAAAACACCTGCTTCTATACTACAAGCTGAAATACCTTCAGCTTGTGTTAGATGAATGAGTTATAATACAAGAACATGATGGCAGTAAATAGTCTACACTAAGACCTAGCTAAACATATATCCCAGGGCATCTACATGACGGGCAGCTGTAAGAGATTCAAACAAATAGATGTAGGTGCTGAAAAGGGAACAAATGTCCCAAGGTTTTAAACATAATACTGGATAAGGAATGAGAAGAGGAAAGAAAGCGGGAACAAAAGTGATAGAGGGGGAAGAAAAAGAAGGAAGGGAAAAAGGATGAAAGAAAGGTAAGAAGATGGATAGAAAAAGAAAGCGGAAGGGATGGACAAGAAGGAAAAAGGAGGATGGTAAAGTACATGGAAGAAGGGGAGGGGGGGAGGGAAGTGGGGGAAGAAAAGAGAAAAAGAAAAAATAGACATGAAAGAAAAAATGCATGTGACAATCTTAAAAAATAAATATAAATGGAACAGTGGGTTATTTTGGTCTGCATAACCTTCTCTTTTTTAAGATGGGTCTGATCTGGACCTTGTCATTTAATCCAGGTGCCCTATCAGCTCGGCACCTAATAATCCATTTAAGCTCATACTCTAAAGTGAGGTTGACTAAATCACCTCCTCTTACATTATTGGACACAGTTTGAAGAACACAAAAAACAAATTGATGTTCCATTCCAAGTGTCATGACATGTTTTGCTAATGCATTGTGAGTAGACCCAATACGAATGTGGTATATGTGCTCCCTAACCCGCTCTCTAAGTGGCCTGTTCGTTTTCCCTATGTAGAAACAGGGGCACATAGTGCATCTAGCCAAATATATCACATTCATGCTGCCACAATCTGTTCCAGTACATAACTTAAACTCATAATTAGTTAAAGGGTGTATAAAAGTCATTCTGGCATATTCAGGAATATTTTGGAGAAACATTGGGGCATCCTACTATTAGATGACAGAATTGGGTCGATAGTAGGCTCTACACCCAAAGTTGTATTTAAGAATAAACCGAATCTGAGAAGACTACTATGTAATCCTAGGATATCTAGATCTACAGCCATTGATGGTACTTCTGGCTCTAATACCTTACCATGTGGCAACTGCAATCAATGTATATATATGGATGCCAGAATGACTTTTATACACCCTTTAACTAATTATGAGTTTAAGTTATGTACTGGAACAGATTGTGGCAGCATGAATGTGATATATTTGGCTAGATGCAATATGTGCCCCTGTTTCTACATAGGGAAACGAACAGGCCACTTAGAGCGGGTTAGGGAGCACATATACCACATTCGTATTGGGTCTACTCACAATGCATTAGCAAAACATGTCATGACACTTGGAATGGAACATCAATTTGTTTTTTGTGTTCTTCAAACTGTGTCCAATAATGTAAGAGGAGGTGATTTAGTCAACCTCACTTTAGAGTATGAGCTTAAATGGATTATTAGGTGCCGAGCTGATAGGGCACCTGGATTAAATGACAAGGTCCAGATCAGACCCATCTTAAAAAAGAGAAGGTTATGCAGACCGAAATAACCCACTGTTCCATTTATATTTATTTTTTAAGATTGTCACATGCATTTTTTCTTTTCTTTTTCTCTTTTCTTCCCTCCTCTTCCCTCCTCCCCTTCTTCCATGTACTTTACCATCCTCCTTTTTCCTTCTTGTCCATCCCTTCCGCTTTCTTTTTCTATCCATCTTCTTACCTTTCTTTCATCCCTTTTCCCTTCCTTCTTTTTCTTCCCCCTCTATCACTTTTGTTCCCGCTTTCTTTCCTCTTCTCATTCCTTATCCAGTATTATGTTTAAAACCTTGGGACATTTGTTCCCTTTTCAGCACCTACATCTATTTGTTTGAATCTCTTACAGCTGCCCATCATGTAGATGCCCTGGGATATATGTTTAGCTAGGTCTTAGTGTAGACTGTTTACTGCCATCATGTTCTTGTATTATAACTCATTCATCTAACACAAGCTGAAGGTATTTCAGCTTGTAGTATAGAAGCAGGTGTTTTACAAATGGTGTCCATTTGTTATGTTGACACTTGGAGTCTTCTTTATATTTAACAATTTAGATACTAGGCTATCTTTTGTTAAGCCATGGGGCTTGCTGTAGTACATTTTTCTCTGAGACACAGCTTTTGACATGTATTTATAAACTTCTTGTTTTGTACTAGATGAGTTGTGAGATCTCATCCGTGCATTAAGAAATGTTTGGCTTGCTTGATTTATTATTTTGAATATTATAGCCCCTATGAGATATGGTTACATTTTATAATTTAAATGCTTAGGCTATACTGCCATCTGACGACGATCTTCAAAAGTTACTGGTTTTGTAGGTTTTTTCCCGTGACTTTAGCTTAATGAAGTTACGTGGCGTGTATATTTTGAAACAGAAAGCGTCTTGCATCATATCATGCCAAGAACAAGTTTGAGGAATGGTTTGCACACCTTATGGATTATAGACACTAGTTTTACACACTTATTTTTCTTACTTGGTAAGTGTTTTGTGTTACGGGCATGTTCACTGCGTGAGGGTTGTGCAGTTGCTTACCTTAGTTGGTTCATTGTGAAGCCTTTTTTAGGCTGTCAACTCGATGTATTCTAACTGTCAACATCTTTGTGTTTAAATACACAAGCATACGAATTTTTGTTTTAAATGTCAGATGCTCTGTTGTTTATCTACTTTTTAAATTATGGGGAACTTGATCGTCTTCGTATATATGGTAGATGTCTGTTAAAATGTGATTTTAATGTTATTTGTGCCCCTTAGCCATCATGGGGAGGGTTGTTATAACCCTATGTGTTTATGACTGTGGGCTTAACTTGTTTTATTATCATTTATGTGAAGCGCTTGTTTTAATACTGATTTTAACATTGTTTAAATAATTTTTGTCCTATGGGCAATTAATATGGATATACCTTTATGTGAATTTTTAACAATCATTTCAGTTGATATATTTATGTGGTGATGCTTTTGCCAACTGACATTGATTGGCCGGGGCTCGACCAATTAATAGAGCTCTTAAGACTTTTAAACCTGCTTTGTAGTTACCTTTTTGTAAAGTCTGAAGAAGCCTAAGGGTGAAAGCGCTTACTGGAATAAACTTGTTTTTTTATCAACTTTGGATGCTGGATTTTCGTTTGGAGTTTTATAAGTGAGTTGTATGCCATTTGGGGACCACACCTGAACTTTATGACTTTTTTGTTATCTACTTTTTTATCTTGTGTGGTTTCCGTACTCGGTTTGCTGTGTGTGCTGTGCCTGTTTTTTGTTATGTAATATATATATATATATATATATATATATATATATATATAAAGATATAGATATAGATATAGATATATATAGATATATAGATATATATATATAGATATAGATATATATATAGATATATATATATATATATATATAGATATATAGATATATATATATATATATATATATAGATATAGATATATATATATATATATAGATAGATACATATATAGATATAGATAGATATATATATATATATATATATATATATATATATATATAGATATATATATATATATATATATATATATATAGATAGATATAGATATATATATATATATATATATATATATATATATATATAGATAGATATATATAGATATATATATATATATATAGATATATATATAGATATATATGGATATATATATATATATATATATATATATATATATATATATATATATATATAGATAGATATATATATAAATATAAAATTAATTGCTTCCCATTGGGGGGCACCTGACATCTGGGGCAAGAAAAACTGATGTAATGGCATCGGCTGCATGCTTTATACCCCTGACTACCTGACATCACAGAAGATGAGACAGCAACCGACGCAGGACTCAAGACTTTGATAATCAGGCTGACTGAGGACTACTGCAAGCAGATAACCCAAATGTGATGACTGCAACAGTGAACACACTCAAACATCTACATTTATGGTAAGTGTACACAGCTGTACTTTCTCTAGCGCTTCTGTTTGGTTGCACCATCCTTTGCAGTAGAAGGCCTGGTAAAAGGTGGTGCAGGGAAGAGAAGATGGATGTTTGGTTACTTTGTTACTGAAAAAGGCTGGTTTTTGGCTGACTTACCAGCTGATGGCCACACAAAACTGCCTTTTCTTAATGTGCGTAGCCCTTTCTGACTCATCAACCAAGCCATTATTTTCTGTGTACCTTCTTCAGCAACATATGTAACTTTAGAAATTTAGTAATTATTGGGGAATTTCATCTTAACATGCTTATTTATGAGTGAACTAAACTAACAAGTCCTATTTACTCAGGTAGTTGAAGAAATCACAAGACCAAACTAAGTGGTAGACGTACTTTGCTAGATTTAGTATTTACTAGTAAGGTGGTCATAATTCTCCAGGTAACAGCTGACTCTGACCTTGATTAAATTGCTGTCCCACACATTCTGTGCCAGCTTATTCGTTCAGTGCTGGACTGTGGTTATTTAGCGGTCTCTTTCTGAATTTGTTCTCCATATAAGTGACCAAACTCTGCGTGCATAGCTCTCATGTCCCATCAGCATACTTTGCTTAGTAAGTCTTTTCCATTCAGAGTAAGATAGAGTAGTATCAATGTAGTGCAATGTCTTAACCTCAAACTAAAATAAATCTTAAGGCTGAGAGGTAAAACCTGGGCACAGTGAAAACTGATGACCAAATTAGATTCCTGTATCTTTGTAGAAAACTGTAACAAGACACAAGGTTGACCATTTCATAAGCAAGTAGCTGTATTTCTGCAGCATCCGTAGAGGGTTTTGGTATGAAGTAAACATCTTTTAGGGTGTCAGAAGTCTAGTAATACCTGGCTTCATACAGACGCACATTCTTCCATCTGCTGTGGAAAAGCTGAAGCTGTTCTATCACACAGCTTCTACTCTCCTTCTTCCTGCATGCTACCCAGACACCTTTTGGGTGATGAAATCACTCTTTGTTCTTGGAGACTGCCATTTCCTTGTGAAATTGTTACAAAAGCAGGTTAGAAAACTACTGCACATCGGTCTTTTTCACTGCAGACCTGGACAGGGAAACAGGAGAAATGATTCTTAAAACATGCTGGCCGTGTTGCTGTGCCCCATTTAGTGCGTCTCTGGAACAAGGCGCTTTCCTGTGTGGCTGGAAAAAGACAAATGCCACTTCTGCCCCCCAAAAAGGCACGTATTCTCAGCCAGAATAGAACAGTTGGATTTGTCAAATGCCCAGTGAGACACAGCACTGGGAATTAGCATTTGGCCTGCATATAACATCCAACTCTCTGTAACTTAGACATTAGCATCTTTAGAACTATCCAGAGACCTGCTTTAGACTTCTTCATTCTCAGAAACTTCTTTGAATAGCTAGTGACCACATGTATATAGGCATACCATGGTAAGTTTGGCCTAATGACTGGCTTGCAACATGGCTTTAGAGGAGGAAAGTGCACTCATACCTGCAGAATCGGGTGGGAAGCCAAAAGTGTTGTGTTTATAACTCCAGCAAAATGCTTTTTGTTTCAGTTCTCCTCATTCTGGTCATTATTTTACTATCTAGTATGCTTTTGACTAAAGCCTATCCGCTAGGTTACTAGCTATCTGCATGACGCACATAAACCTGATGTCCTTCCTTAGGTCAGTGTTGCAGCATACCAAACTGTTGGGTTATCTCGACAAATAACCTGGACATCCTTCTGGGATACCAATGCCAAAACCTTAGTTAGAGCCATTTTTGTGATGTATGACCTAAACCTGCGGGTAACTATACATAAGCAGATTTATGAGGGTAAATCCTCAGTACTGTCTACTAGAAAGATTTTTACCTTACCCAAGAGTATGTAGCCTTGGACTAGGTTATATTAGTTTAGGGGGTGTAGGCAACCGTGAGTGGTTTGTCCTATATTTCAGTTTTGGCTGTAATTTCGGACTTTTTCCAGCATTGTCTGAAAAGCATATTGCTGACTACTGTCATGTTCCTGTTTTCAGTGTTTATCATTTTAATTCTCTGATACCTATTTTTATCCATTTTAGGGTTATGAGAGCAAGAGCATATCCTGTCCCTGCGATTTTAACTATCAAACCTGGTATAAATGTGCCACTTTTTACGAATTATTTGGCAGTGTGGAGTACATTATCTTCAGTCAAGGGAATCCAGCATATGTTGGAGAAGATCTTCTCCTTTGTCAGACCTTGGCTTGAGGACAGCTGCTTAATTGTAAACTACAGCAGAACTACTTGCATTTAGTTTGGTACTCTGTAAGAGACTGCCCCAGTAGTGCATTTCTTTTAAGCAGAGTCTCACTAGGAAAATGACTACATAGTACATTACAATTCGCACAACACTGTGGTGGCACTACTCAGTGTTTTGAGTCTAAATAGAAAATTGCCAAAATTTGAGAACTTTGTGCAACTCAAGCACATTCATATTTGTGTAGTATGGTTTCAGTGCAATGACAGCTGTACTTGGATTTAGCACCTATGACACCACTGGTCCCTTTCATAACTGCAGGTGAGTATCTGTATTTGTCAGAAACATCATCACTTCACATGAAATTACCCATGATACTAAACTGGAAGTACAGATCCCCCTTTACAAATTCAGCTGTTACTTTATTGCCAGTTACTGATCCCTGTTAACGTCCCCCATATGTCATAGAAACTATCACAGTGCCATTAAGATGTTAAGTATGCAACTAAATACCTTCATGCTTGTGCTTGAGGACTTGCCTACTTACTTGTCCAAACAGTGATTGGTACACTTACACTTCTAAAATCGGATATGTTCGAGGTTTTCTAGACTTTAATACCAATGTGCAAATTATAAAACTACCCCCTGGAAGCTGCAATATCCTTGACCTGGTCTTTAATAACCTATCCTCCATCTATACCCCACCCTGCAGCCCTCATCCTAGGATAAATCTGAACACAAATCATTTTTTTCTGTCAGGCCTATTGGTACTATCCACCTCCAATGGAATCTATATTTAAGCAGTCCTGTAGAGCAAACCTACTTCAGCTTGTAGAAGACCAGTGTAAAATTCCAGCAATCTCCTGCAAACGGACCCACCTGAGAGGTCTGCTACATTAATACCTACATAGCTGCATAAAAAAGTCAGAACCTGACCTCCCTAAGTATAATGGTAAATTCAGGAGTAAAACTGTCAGGTAGCACTCCTATATGAATAATGTATAATAAATGAAAGAAAATAATGAAAAGTTGTAATAAATCCCCATTCCCTTACCTCAGGACCCCACTGAGATGTGCTAGAATTGAGCGTAAGAGCACTATTAAAAAATGTAAAGCAGAGTACAAGTTAAAGGTTGCTATGGGTTACAAAGGAAGCTAAAACTCTACTTTCACTTATGTCAGAAAACTAAAGAGTAATGTCTCACAATATTCTGAGCTCCTTCACAGTAATGTCACACAGTCTAACCCCAAAGATATAGCCAGTATATTATAAGACAAATTTAGTGCTAACTTTACCCCACATACCTACATTGTTACCCCCCCCCAATCCATGAACGTTTATAGTTTCCCCTTGAAATCACATTTGAACAATCTTGGAATCCCAATCGGAAGCTAAAAATAATAGATGTTTATCATACTGATCACTGCTGCAAGTAGCCTTAGCTGTATGGGTTATATCCTGCCCAGACAGCTTCCTAAGCTTCAGTGCAACTTCCATATGCCCATACTGTCAGGCAGACTGACAAGCTTGGGCACCAAACAATTCAGAGCTTTACTGCTGCCAAAAGGTATGCTCCTCTGAGGCTTTTGAGGCTTGATAGTAGGCTTGTGCTGTTCTTTTGCTGGGTAGTTACCTTTAGGGATATAAACTTCAATTCAATTAATTTTGTTTGTTTTTAATACTCTCTTTTCAGGAAAGTTATTCTAAAGTTGAGAGTTTGTGTTTTAACCTACTGTCAGGAGATTTGTAAATAGGAGCACTCTTTTTTTCCTCTCATTTTAAAAGTTGTAAACCATTTTTTCTGTAGAGAAATTGCATGCCATTTATATTTTGGGAATGGTAAAGTGTTTTAAAGTGTTTTTTTCTGTGTTTTTGTGTGAAAAAGGTGATTTTTAAAGACTTTAACTTTTTACTGACGTTTGTTGCATGTTTTCTATGGGAAAGAGGAGTGCTGGCTTTTTTGTTGGACCATTTTCGGCTTGACCATGAACAAACTGTCGGTCCCAAGGTTGGTCTGTCTTCCAGCCACAAAAATTAAAAGTTAAGCAAACAAACTTTGCCACGAAAGCAGGCTAGCAGTTTATCTGAGGTATAGATGGGTGACTCCTGTGGCCATTTGTTGTTCCTCTGACTCACCTTTTGCCACAGTGTATCCATCACCTCCAGCTCCTATAGAATGGGGGTTAGCCACACCCCCTGCTGTTGTTGGGGTCCCCTCAGCAGGCAAGGGAAAACCATTCTTGTTTGTCTTGGTACAGGGGACAGGGAAGGCTTCCCTCTTTTGTCAGAATGTTGTGCCCTCCTTGGGGAAGCTGTGGCTGCTGTTTATAATACTCTTGGCCCCACTTTTTCCTGTCAAAAAGAAACCAAAAACTGAACATTCATCTACTCCTATACTTTCCTTAGACAGGAGTACTGGGTCTAGCTCAGGGTTTTGTTCAGGATTATGATCCTTATTTCTGTTTTTCTTTCTTTCTTTCTGGTAAAAGAAATATGCCTATTTTCTTGGAGAGATTCTGAATACTACAGCAAGGCTAACCACCTGGTGGTGTGAACCTTCGCTGTAGTTGATTGCCACTGTTAAAGTGACACCCTGACCCCATGTTTAAATATGGGAAAAGGGGTTGTGGGTGGATAGATGAATTCAAGATTCTGAATGTAGACAGGAAGATGAAGGGACAGATGCAGTTTTTTCTTCTCAGTTTTCTGATTCAGACTCAGAGAAGAGCCCAGTTTCTTGATTCTCTTTGGGGTTCCTCTCTCAGATTTTT
The DNA here is from genome assembly GCF_019279795.1 of Protopterus annectens. Lineage (NCBI taxonomy): Eukaryota > Metazoa > Chordata > Ceratodontiformes > Protopteridae > Protopterus > Protopterus annectens. The sequence continues at coordinate 890,158,577 of NC_056730.1, read as the reverse complement.
TTTCCAGAATGTGTCCGTGTTTTTAGTGGGAGTACACTGAGTATTCTCAGTCCCTCAGAAAATTTTGTGAGGTGTTACAGAAAGAATTTCCTGAACCTTCACCAGTTCCTCCAGGTATGTCAGCTTTGCAGGATGTCTGTCTCTGCCTGTAATTTTCCTGATAGCTAGCCTGCTGCCCCTAAAAAGGCAGATAGAGTGTATAAAGTCCATCAGTCTTTTTACATTTTTATACACTCTTCCCAAACCTGACCCAGCTGCTATACCTTTAGTTACTCTTACCTCTGCTAAACAGCTAGTTAATTCCTATCCTATTCTTTCTGATCAGAATGGGAAGATTGTTGATTGGTACTGAAAAATAGTGTGTGTTTCTGCAACTTTGGTTTTCAGAACTTTGAATTGTCAGGCTCACATGTCAGTGTTTAATTATGAAAGTATGAGGAATGTTTGGTCTGCAGTTTCTTCTTGTGAAGAAAAATATCTGCTTTAAATTGTTTAGCTTATTCTGTTGTACAAGTCACTGCTCTCTGTTTACAGTGTGTATATGATTTAGTTGATAATTCTTCCAGGCTATGGCCTCCTGTACTGTTTTGAGGAGGTTTGCCTGGCTGCATTCTCACAACCTCCTAAGAGGATGTGAAAAATGAGATTTTATTTTCTCTTTTAGCTAGAGATTCACTTTTTGGTTCCTTTACTGAATAGGTGATCAAAAAGTGTGATGAAATGGGTAAGTAAAATCAGGAAAACTCTCTTAAGATAATTGCTGGCCTCCTTTTTCAAAATGTCAAAGGGATTCTGTAACCCATCATTCAGTTTTGACATAATGGCAAGGTTGTTCCAAAAAGAATTCAGGAACCCCCATATCAAAGGACAGTCAAACTTGTTATTTTGACTATTTAAGGGACTTTGTCCTCCCTCTCTCCTACCCTGGCAGTCCATTTTCCCTTGCAGAACGTCTTAATTTCTCTTTTTCTGTTTGGCTACAGATAGTTTCATACAGATGGGTTGTGAAGATCATTCCTCAAGGTTATAGATGGGTTGACCACCCAGTGATATGAACCTTGGCTGTAGAGGATTGTCACTGTTGAATTGACAGCCCAACCGTATATCTAAATTTGGGAAAAGGAGTTATGAATGGATGGCTAGATGGCAGTAAGTGGATCTTTGCAGTGGGTCTGTTTTATTTCCACCTGTCCTTAGGGTGGAAGAACCAGCTCTTCCTTTGTTCAAAGATGTTTTTACTACCAAAGAAAGAAGCTGCTTTGAGACCAGTTCTGGATCTTTCTCCATAGACCTGTTTGTGATGGTGCCTAACTTCTGATTCGTGTCACTTCATAATCTGTTACCTCTTCTTCCTCACTGAAGTTTCCTGGTAACGCTACATTTAAAGGATGCTTTTCATCACATTTTTTTTTCATTCACACTTCAGGCATTTAAGATTTGTGTGCCTGGATCAGTTTATGAACTCTGCTTTACCTTGTGGCCTATCCACTGCACCAAAATTTATTTATTTATTTATTATTTATTTGCAGTTGGTTTACCAGAGAAAAGCTTAATATAGACAATTATTAGGTACATTAATTATACAGAAATATATAAATAGAGATAAATTTAAAAAAATTAGGAGAAAATTTAAAGAATTGGAGAATGAGACTGTGATATAGGCAGAGTTAAATAGATTAAATAGAGTTACAAATTATGCTACAATTTTGCACAACATACATACATATAATTTTGAGATACATTCAGAATTAAGAACAGTATTGAGATGAAGCAAATCGTGGGAAGTTATTGAGGGAAGTTATTGAGGAGGAAGCTCAGAAGGTCTAATTTAAATAATTAAAAATTAGCTTTAGTTAAGTGCGTGTGTGGAGTGGAAGTGGAGATGGCCAGATCTATGAGGGAGGGGGAGGGAGCAAATCCCATTGGGATATTAGATATGTATGATGTTTTTTTGAACATGTATCATAGTAATAGTACGACCGGATAATGGATGGAGGTTCCCATAGTCGGGCAAGGTTAAAAGATAGAAGTGTTTGCCCTGGGGGATGACTTGGTTTGTGTACTATTAATAGATTTTGTGGAAGACGAGAGGACAAAGAGAAGAGGGAAATGAATGAGCTTGTGAAAAGTCAACTGAATATATGTAAGCTGGTTTGGTCTTCCATCTGACTGCTTATGTCTATTTAAAAACCAATTTATATGGAGAGAGAGAGGGAGAGAGAACACAATTTAGTTAAAAGCAGGTTGTGAGATGGTGTCAAAGGCCTTGGATAGGTCAAGAAGTAAAGGGTAGAGACAATGTGTCGGAGTGTGAGTTGTCTATCAGAGACTATTTGCTTTTATGCTTTTTACTTTTTTTACTTAGGTTTTTATGCAATATGTGTTTGTCTGGTGTCTTGTTTCAGATACAGTCTCAGCCTGGAGTCTCTAAGCCTCATGGTAGATAGAGAGGTTTTTGTTTTAGCGGGGGGCTGTTAGTTTTTATTTTTTTTCTTTCTTGGCTTGGGAATCAAGTATTCTAAAAAATGAAATGTGGAAAAAGGGAAACAGCTTCTTCTAGGGGCAGCGTTTTAGGTTGTTCCAATTGATATTTTTCGATGGAATCAAAAATTGAAGGTTATTTGTCATTACGGTAGTGTGATAGTAGTGGATGAGTGCGTATAGAGATGCAGGGGGAGAGGGTGGGTGAAAGTAGGCAGGTGATCACCAAGAGGGTCGGGAAGAGTACCGTTTGAAAAAAATAGTGGGGTGTGACACTAGACCCAGTCAAGGATGGTGCCACTGAGGGGTCTTTAGAAGGTGCTAGGCAAATGTTTTTTTGTTTGTTGGAGAGAGAGAGAGAGTTCAGCATTGTTAAATGTTTAGGGGGTAGTAGGTTTGTTGGGTAACTAACAAAAAGGGGGGAATAAAGGAGGGCAACTCCACCTCCTTGTATCCTCTGGGAGACTTGTTCCAATGTCCAAGTGGGAATAGTTCAAAAGTGCCTAATTGCAGTTATTTCTTGTTGCTGGGTACAAGTTAGACATTTTCTTTTTTTTTTTTTTTTTATTTAGATGTTTTGCTTATATTTGCAGTCTGTTTCAAAGTGTCAGGAATCTCTTGCCGTAGTAAGAGATCTCTTTCACAAGCTGGGATTCCTAAAAAATGTTCAGAAGTATTTTTTGACTTAAGATGCAAGCAGTGAAAATGTTTTTAGTCCCTTTAGTTTTACATACAGGTCAGGCATATTTCATCAACCAGAGGAGAAGTTGTGAGCAGTAATTAATAAAGAGTTGAAGAATTTTATTTGGGAAGAGAAAAGGGGAAGGGAGAAGTGGGATAAGTTGATCCTCCTATAAAACAAAGTGGATTAGGATTACTTGATTTGAAGAGATATTTTACAGCTACATAGGTACGGCTCATGTGCATGACACAAGCAGGAAGTTATTATTCAAAGTAGAAAGGGATGGTGATGAAGCAAGAGGGAAATTCAAGCAGAATAACAGCCATGTAAGAGTATTAGATTAATAAAATAGCAAAGTATTTTAAACTAACATGAGGTTTGCCAGTAGGAATGACTGCAATTAGGGGTACAGAGAATAGGCAAGAGAGGGTCTGGAATTTACTGGAGAAAACTTGCAAAGGAACCAAGGTATGGGGAGCTAATGTCTAGAGAAGGAACTGTAATAGAATGAGAAGAAGCCAAGAAGTTATTTGGACCTATCAGGATTGATGTTTTAGTAGAGACAAAGAGAAGGGATAGGGGAATCCTAAGTAAAAGACCTGCTCTAGTAGAGTTTTTAGTTGTGTTTAGAAAAGAAGCTGCTGTTAAAAAAGGGATAAGTAGTAAGGCATATAAAATACTGCACTAGATCTATAGGAATACATCAGAGGAGTTTAGAAGAGATTGAGAAGAGAGATTGGATAAGCAGTTCACAAAGAAACAATGGGACGACATGTGTATGGCTCCCAAGTATGCAACAAAGTCTAGGAGATTTAGGATTTTTGATAGGAAGTGTTTATGTAGGTACTTTTATACCTCAAGCAGACTGCAAAGAATTTTTCCTCAGGTAGATGGCAAATGTTGGGTGGTGTGATTGGGAAAAAAAGGGTAATTGTGGACATATGTTTTTGGAGTGTAATGTGTTACCAGCCTTTAAAAAATTCTCTAAAGCGTACTCTTGTCAGAAATATTGGATGAGCAAATGGATGTAACTAAGGAAGTTTTTTTTTTGGAGATTGGTTCCAAATTGCCTTGACGTAGTAAGGCCTTGCCAACTTTAATTCTGGTTGCTGCTAAAAAAGCAATTACTAGAAAATGGAAATCAAAAGTCTAAACCAACTGTATTAGCAGTATTGGATATTGTAACAGCGATAAAAGAACTGGAAGTGGGATCTTTAGAAAAGGGTAGGAGCAAATTACGTAGGAAAACACAAAATGTGGGAACAATACATACTTATTAATAGAAGTCCTCTTCAGGAACACAGGTCATAAACTCTTTCAAGTATCCAAGTAAAACGAGACACCGAAGTAAAAGGATAATAATTTATTGTAGTTAGCGCTTTCGCCACGTAGGCTTCATCAGACTTTATGATGAAGCCTACGTGGCAAAGCGCAACTACAATAAATTATTATCCTTTACTCGTGTCTCGTTTTACTTGGATACTTGAAAGAGTTTATGACCTGTGTTCCTGAAGAGGACTTTATGACCTGTGTTCCTGAAGAGGACTTCTATTCCTGTCACGTGGTGAGAACTGATAACTGAAACCAGTTGAACTGCCATTAGGTACCCACACTTTTATGACTGTTTTGGTTTATGAACTTTTTTCCTGTGTGGGCACCGTGCTCTGTTTGCTGTGTGTGGCCTTTTTTTGCTTTGTTATACATACTTATTAATGTTTGAAATTTAAGGGAAGGCAAGGAACTGAGCAATTTGTGTAATGTTGGATTGATGATAGACAAAGATAGCATAAGTGATGAGCTGAGATACAGACTGTGAATTGCATAGACATAGTAAGGCCTTGTTAAGTTTAATTCTGGTAGCTGCCAAAAAAGCAATTTGTTGAAAATGGAAATCAAAGTCTAAACTAATTGTATTTAAAGTAGTGAGTATTGTGACAAAGATAAAACTGTAAGTGGCATCTTTAGAAAAGAAAAATGGAAAGTGTGGGAACAATACACGTGGAAGAATGTTTTGGAGGTGGAGTGAGGTTTAAGGGAAGGCAGGAATTGATCAGGTTATGTAATGCTGAATTGATGATAAAAACAAAAAAATTTATGTGATGTATAATGTTTGCGACTGGCAATATGTTAATTTGGTTCGTTTTCTTTTATATAAGTATAGGTTTGTGTTTGTCTTAAGTGACATTTAAATAAAGGTGTTAAAGTCTTTTTTGACTCCATCACACAGGATTGTTTTCCTGGTGTGTCAGCTAGACACCTCAGTTCAGAGAGCTTTTCATCCACCAGAAAAAATAGATCTAGATCTGTTGCTAAAGGGTCACTGTGAGGGGAATACCTCAGGATTGTGGGTCTTTACCACTTACACCGATCCTGTTGACTTAGCCAACCTGCTAGCAGATAGGTTCAGCTAAACTTTACCTCCTATCCCTCCAAAGGCCCATTCAACATCCCCGGTATTTGTCCCGCACCTCACATCTCCATAGATCGTGTTAAAGGCGTATCCAAGGCAAAGAACACAGCTTCCATGGGACCAGATAGTATTCCAGGCTGTATTCTGCACCATCTCCAGCAAGACCTAGCTTCGCCATTGAGCACCCTGTTCAACCACTGCCTAATTACAGGCTTCATTCCAGCAGGGTGGAGAACTGCCATTGTCATCCCCTTGCACAAAGGTGGTGCCACTACTGACCCTGGAAACTATTGCTCCATTAGCTTGACAAGTCTGATCTGTAAAGCCATGGAGCGTATTATTACGGATCTCATAAACAAAGACATAGGCAATCTCCAAGCACTTGACCCCACCCAGTTCGAATACGTCAAGGGCAGATCTTGCCTGTTGAACCTGGTTGAATTCTTTAAGACTGTCACCAAGGCCCTGGATAGGGAAAAGTCAGTACATACAGCTTACCTGGACTTGGCCAAGGCCTTTGACACAATACCCCACTCAGGCATCATCAAAAAGCTAACACAACTTGGCATAAATCCCTATCTCATCAGGTGGGTGGCCAACTGGCTCACTGATAGAACCCACAAGGTCAAAATAGACGTCTCCACCTCTGACAGCAGACCTCTCACTAGTGGTGTTCCCCAGGGATCTGTCCTGGGATCCCTACTGTTTGGCATGTACTTCTCAAGAGGTCCAAGCAAAGACAAAAGGCCTGTGGCTGACCAAGTTTGCAGACAACTGCTAGTTGGGTGCTCTCATTGACTCCCCAAATGATGTTAACATACTGCAAGAGGGTCTCATAGCTACAAATGACTGGTGCCAAAGTCATGGCCTTAAGTTAAACGCAAAAAGTGTGTTATCATACCATGTGGCAAAAATATGGCCTCTACTGATTACCACATCAATGGCAACCCCCTAAGCACACAACCTGTGATGAGAAACCTGGGTACTCAGGTTCACAACAATCTCACATTCAACCATCATGTTGCGGCAGTGGTCAGAAAAGCCTTATACTTGGTTCATCTCATAAGTAAAGGAATTGCATCCAAAAAAAAGGAAGTTATTACCTTTCTGTACTCTTCCCTCGTTAGGCCAGTAATTGTGTATAATGCCCCATTTGGTATGTACCTCTCCAAATACCTGAACTAACTAGAAAGGCCACAGAAATACCTCACAGAGAGAATCCATGGCCTCCTTCACCTGTCCCATGTGGACAGGCTCAAATCACTGTCACTCTATTCTATATCATACAGATTGCTCAGAGGTGATCTGTGTCTCGCTTTCAAGGCAATATTGGACCCTTCCCTGCTAGAGATGCTTCATATCCGCAAGTCTAACTTCTCGTGCATTACCTACTTGAAAGGCCTAAATCTAATATGCGACATCAACAAAACCTGCTGGAGAGATGGGTTTGTCTCACAGAAGCTGCCCCGTCTCTGGAACAGACTTCCCATACATGTCAAACAGAGTACCTCGCTGACCCTCTTCAAGCGCAACCTTGAGTGGAGGAGAAACCACAAATTTGTCCCAGGGGTTCCACCTGTGTCCTTCATTGACAGGGGCGACAGGTGCTGACTGAGGTTTCTTTTTTGGGATAAACTTTTGGCTAAGCTTGTAAGGGCCCCAGGGCCATTAGTCTAGTAACCTCCTATGATCCTTTTATGTTCACAGGTGTGTACTAGGCTAATGGCCTTGGGGTCTTTACAAGCCTAGCTATAGAATTACCCTGGCATCGTACCACCTGACCTTAGTTCCCAGTGCCTCTATCGAGTAGAGCCACCAGAGTTATCCCTGGAGTGAATTTTCTATTTCCCATCCACTCATCAAAATTTCTCTTGAAGAGAGTCAGTGAGGTGCTCTGCTTGACATGTATGCAAAGTCTATTCCATGGCATGGGCAGTCTCTGGGTTTTGCACCTGTCCCTCCAGTATGTTCTGTTGATTGTGGTAGTGAGGTTGAGGTCTCTGGAGTGTGTGGTGCGTAGGGATTGGGATTTCTTTAGATGTAGCATTTCTAACAGAGCTGGGTCAGACATAGCTTTGTAAGTCAAGCAGAGATCGCCTCTAAGCAGGCGATATGCGACAGAGAATAGTTAGAGTTTTGTGAGTCTGTCCATATAGGACGAGTGTTTAAGGCCTAGGATCCTATTTGTGAGGTACTTTTGTGGCCTCTCCAGTTGTTGCAGATGTCTAGTGAGGTACATGCCAGTTGGAGTATTGTACTCTATGACTGGCCTAATGAGGGAAGAGTAGAGGGAGACAGTGACCTCTTTCTTCCTGGATGCAAAACCCTTAGTAATGAGATGTGCCACATAGAAGGACTTTCTGATCACAGTGGCAATGTGGTAATCAAAAGAGAGGTTGCTGTCAACCTGTGTTCCCAGATGTCTTGTAACACCTTCTGTGTTCAGTGGACTACTATCAATGTGGTAATTCATGGGAACCGGGTTTTTTCCAAAGGGGATAACAACACATTTTTTTGGCATTGAGCTTAAGGCCATGGTTCTGACACCAGTCGTTGGTCTCAGTGAGGCCATTCTGTAGGATGTCAAAATCACTTGGGGTGTTAAACTCTCCCAACTTGCAATCGTCTGCGAACTTTGTCAGCCAGCGTCCCTTCGTGTTGGCCTGGACTTCAGAGAATTAGACACCAAACAGGAGAGGACCCAGGACCAAACCCTGTGGGACTCAATTTGTGAGTAGTTGGCAGTCTGACTTGGAGTCAACTACTTTCACACTGTGGTTTCCATCTGTGAGCCAGTTTGCAACCCACCTAGTGATATAGGGGTTGATGCCTAGCTTAGTGAGTTTTTTTATGATTCCTGAATGGGGAATGGTATCAAAGACCTTGACCAGATCAAGGTAGGCTGTATGAACCACCTTGCCTTCATCCACAGCTCTGATGACTCACTCAAAGAAGTCAACCAAGTTGAGCAGGCATGATCTACCCTTCACAAAACCAGACTGTGTGGGATCCAGAGTTTGGCGATTCCCTGTATCTTTGTTTATTAGGTCCATGATGATGCGTTCCATAGCTTTGTATATCAGACTCGTCAGGCTGAGACAATAGTTCCCAGGATCTGTAGTTGATCCTCATTTGTGGAGAGGAATGACTGTAGCAGTGCGCCATTCAGTAGGGACGAAGCCTGAGGTGAGGCTGTGATTGAACAGGGCACACAGGTGAGGTGCCAGTTCACTCTGTAGTTCATGTAGAACACAGCCAGGGATATTGTCAGGTCCCATGGAAGCTGTATTCTTGGCCTTGGACAGTGTTGTTTTAACCTGTGCAGCAGTAATACTGGGTGCCTGGCAATCTACTGGTATTGTTATTGGCCCTTTTGGGGGGGGGGGTAAAGTTGGCACTGAATCTTTCGGCCAGTATATTTGCAATTTCTGTTGGCTTGGTACAGGAGGTACCATTGTGCAGTAGCTCTGAGCAAATCTGGCTATTGCCGTGGAGATTCTTTACATAACTATAGCAGAACTTGTGGTTGTCTTTACTGTCTGTTGCAATTCTGTTTTCATAGCTAGCTTTAGAGGATTTGATGAGAGATCTCAACTTTTTGTTGAGGCTGGTAAGGGAGTTTTTCCAGTCTTGGGACTTCATTTTATTCCGCATCAGTTTCCCCCTTCTGTTGTAGGCCTGATGCCATGTCATCTATGTTGTCCTTCAGTTCTCATATTGCAATATTCATAACTGTAGGGAGGTTGTTGTCTGCAGCACCAGACATCTGGCCAGTATACCCAAGTCTTAGGAGCAGGGTATGTGCGATTTTGCCTGTCAGGGCCATAAACTGACTTCTGCTATAAAAGTGATGTCTGCACGTACCCACTTCAGAACTTTTCTGCCCCAGTGATCTACGGACCTCTGATCACCAGCTCCGAGAATCCGTTCGATCATTGTTTCGGCCATCCGATATAGATAAAAGTACCTTTTTGGGTTTTTTGTTTACTTTTTTTTCTAGCTTTTCAAACTTACGTGGCAGCTAGGAAGGGGAAGTGTGCTTGTGGAGGCAAATACCACATAAGGACACGCATGATCAGTGCTTGTTTTGTTTAGGTGAAGGCCAGGACCATACGTCTTGCGACATCTGCAAGTCTTTTGTGCCTAAAATGCTACGCAGCCATCTGACTGCCTTAAAGCTTTACTTGGAAAACCAGAGACTCCAACATTTGGCGTTAGGCATAGAGGATAAGGTAGGTACCACCAAGGAGCCGCCTTGGAAGATGGCCAAAAAAGTTAGGCCTGATGCCCATGCTGCACGTCAGGAGTCAGCTGAGACTCTCGAGGCAGATCTTAGCCCAGGGTCGCATCGGATGTCAGTTTCACAGCTGTAACTGGGAACCATGGTGGAAGCCATTTCGGTGGAAACTCAGAGTACGTCCGCTGAGGTTGATCAGCCATCAGCCCCTGATGGCAAGGGAGAATCACAGCTCGTGGCGTCTGAGGGGCCTACTCCCACCTTTCATCAATCCAGGCATCTGCTTCCAAACCTATGCGTCTTTCTACTCCTCTTAAGAGGAAACAAGAATTAAAACACAGAGAAACTGAACTAGTTCACTGATGGGAAGCCTTTTCCCAAAATCTTTTCAGAGCTTTCCAGGCCCTCTAGTCTCAGGTGCCCCAACCAGACCCTACACCTGTGCAGGACTTAGAGGATTCAGAGGAAGAGCTATCCTCTTCTGATAAATCACTTACTTATTGTTCCCAAATTGAATCTCCCAAGGACTTCATTACTCCTGAAGAGGAGGACACTATTAACCCTGAATCTCCAGGGGAAGATTTCTCCTTTGGGGACACCATTTCTCTTATGAGAGAACATTTCAAAACACAGGCCTCAGATGTTTCAGAAACTAAAAAGAGGTGTATTGAACTACTACAGATGAACTAGCCCTCCCCATCTGCAGTCCCTCCCCTAATTCTAGCCTTTCATGATGCATTTCTGGGTGCATCTCAGGCCCCTGATTCTCAGCCCCCTTCTTCTAAACATCTGGATAGGTTTTATTAAGCTTCTCAGGATACACCGTTCTTGTTCAGGAACCCCCCTGCAGACCCAGGCGTCATAGCTTTGTCAGCAGACAAATCATCCAGGCAGCTGCCTTCCACTTCCCTGTTTCCCACAAATACGGACAGCAAATTTATGGATAGGCTGGGAAAGAAAGTCTATACTTCTTGCACACTAGCCATCAGAGCCCTAAATTATCAAACACAAATGGCTAAGTTTGTTTTAGACACCCTATCCAAAGCCTCTGCGCTTATACCAGATGTGCCAGACTCTCCTCCTACGTCACAACTCTCCACCCTGCTCTCTACCGCCTCTCAGGTGACTGGGCACTCCCAAGTGCAGTTATGATGCAGTAGAAGCATTTTCCAAATCTGCAGCCTCAGTTTCTGTCCTGAAAAGAAACTCCTGGGTGAGACTCCAGCTACTTCCCATGGATGTACAAACCGAATTGCTGGATGCACAGTTTGATAAGTCCTTTTTTGGTGCTACTTCTGCAGAGCTCCTAAAATCCCTTCAAGAAAAGGGCAAGGAGCTGCGAAATCTAGCATTTGCTAGTCTCATCTATTCCTAGATACTGTACCGTCAAAGGACTACCTTTGTTAGGAGGCAGTCATCTTAGTCTACTGCCCCACAGGCTAAGGGACACAGACAGTCTAGGAAACACTCTACTCCTAGACCATCCTTTTTCATCTGCCCCTACTCCCTTTTGGTACTGCCTGACCCTGACAGAGTCCCTCAACTGTGAGTCAAACCCTTTACCCACATCCACCACCCTGTCCCTCCGCCTCACCCTCTCCCTACTCTCCTGGCAGAAAATCACATCAGAGGCTTGGGCCGTGTCCATCATTCAAAAAGGTTATTTTATGACTTGGTGGACAATTCCTCCTTTCCAGGGGATACCCCCAACCCCCTCCGTGTCATCTTCATCTCTTCCCTCCAATTCTGGATCAGCTGCTATCTCAGGACACCATAGGGAGAGCGACTCTAGATTAGACAAGGAATTTTACTCCAGGATGTTTTTGGTCCCAAGAAAAGATGGTCCTTAGAGATCAGTTCTGGATTTGTCGGTCCTCAGTCTTTTTCTCAAGGTGCCTACCTTCAGAATGCTCACCTTGCATCATCTCCTACCCCTCTTTCCCCGCCTAGCTTTCATGGTATTCTTGGCTCTGAAGGATGCCTATCTTCATATCCCCATTCACCCCAGCTACAGGAAATTCCTACATTTCTCAGTGGGTTCCTTGCATTTTCATTTTTCTGCATTGCCATTTGGGCTCTCCACAGCTCCCAGAATATTCACAAAGTGCCTAGTTCCAGTAATAGCCCACTGCAGAATGCAGGGCATTCAAATATACCCATACCTGGATGACCTGTTAATCCTCCACCAGGACTACCACACTCTTCACCATCACCTGCACATGGTGTCCAAAACTTTGGCAGACCTAGGGTTCACTATGAACCAGCAAAAGTTTCACTGGACACCCACCCAGGACCTGTTTTTCTTGGAGTGTAGGATAAGAACCGACAAAATGGCAGCCTTCATCCCATGCCAGAAGGTAGAGGCCCTCACACATTACCTTCAAACATTTTTCTCTCTCCAAACCAGATCAGCCAGGGAATTCTCAAGAGTCCTAGGTCACATGGCATCCTTGATCCCCATGCTACCCTTGGCAAGGCTGCATATGAGGAAGTTTCAATGGATTCTGAAGAGTCGGCAGAACCAACATTCCCACCCTCTGGATATTCCACTCCCTCTTCTCCCATGCCTGAAGGGCATATGGTGGATTGCAGCCATCAACCTCAATCAGGGTATACCTTTGCAGACCCCCGCACCCTTACAACACATTTACACAGATGCTTCAGATCTGGGTTGGGGAGCAGTTCTGCAAAATCACAACAATCAGAACAAAGTTCAAGGAGATTGGTCCTCCCTCAGACAAAGAGACCATATCACTATCAAAGTGATTAGAGCCCTTCTCCTAGCATTACAAACATTCCACCAAATCCTCCTACCAAGCACCTTGAAAGTTGTCAGACAATATGACTTCCTGTGGTATATTAACAAGCAGGGGGGATAAGGTCCTACCTGCTTTGTAGCTTGGCAATTCAGGTTTGGTTTCTAGCAGCAAAACTACACATTCACCTGCAAGCAGTGTACATTCCTTCAATAGAGAATGTGATGGCGAACACTCTCAGAAGAACCTCTGCACCCCCCCCCCACCACCACCACCACGAATGGATGCTTCACAGGGAGGTGTTCTTGGACTTTATTCACAAGTAGGGTATTCCTTAGGCAGATCTGTGTGTCTCCTCCCAGCACAAGCAGGTGCCTCTGTTTTGCACAAGAGATCTATATCCACAGGCTTGGAAAGTGGATGCCCTCTCTTTTTCTTGAGCAGGGATGTATCCTTATGCCTTCCCCCCTTCACACTGATTCAAAAAGTCCTTCTGAAGATCCAGAGGGACAAACCAAAAATCCTGCTGGTGACCTCCTTTTGGCCTACACAGCATTGATTCCCTCTGCTTCACCTCCTAGCCAAGGGCAATCACCAGAGGTTACCCCACCGATTCGACCTACTTGCACAAGACAGGGGGTCTCTCATACACCCTCGGGTACTCAACCTCAGACTCACTTTATGGGTGATAGAGTCCTGATCTCCTTCAGACACCTGGGTCCACTATGAAAACTCGAAATACTGAAATCTCGAATTTCAGTATTTCAAGTCCAAACTACAGAATGATCAAAATCCCACCTTTTCACTATCCCGAAGCATCATAATCCCGATAAGATATAAATACAGACTCTGCCTGTAACAGCTGTATGTTGTACTACCTTAACATGGCTTCTGTGGCTTATCCTCCACCGGGAATGAAGGGTAGCATATACAAAACAACATCACAGAAACTGACAAAAGTGTTCGTTATAGATGGATATGTATTCCACTTGGAAAGGAATCCTCATCCAAAAAAGTACTGGTGTTGCAAGTGGAAATCAGCATTAAAGTGTAAAGGTAGGTTAATTACCTTAACCGTACCTTCTGGTGAACACTTGCTAAAGTCTGCATCTCACAGTCATACCGGTGACCCTTACGAATAGGAGATGTACAATCTTTGTAATGAGCATAAGCACAGAGCAGCAGTGTACGGAATCCACCTTGTCTATTAGTGGAAGACGCATTAGCATCTACTAGTTTAGATGCTATACCCGAACTTCCTAATAGACCTGCCTTGCTACTACAGGTGGGAAGTGTTAGGAGAAAAGATAACTCGAGGAAAGGTAATCCAGAGGTTATGTTACATAACACTAAACATGAACAACTATCGCATTAAAACTGGAGCCTTCATAGAGGAAAGAATAACCGATGATACTGGGGAAAGCAGTGTTATTGTATTTACCACTGAGTCCAATTTACATAACCTAAGTACAACAACCATATGGCTAATGGACGGCACCTTTTTCTGCAAGGGTATTATATGCTGTCAACTCTATAGCATACATGGTCTGATAAAGTGCGGAGGTTATAGTAAATCTGTACCGCTACTTTATGGCTTAATGAGCACAAAGTCTTTAAAAGCATACAGACAAATGTGGCACTGTGTATTCCATCTAATGGCAGACTATGGCTTAAACATTAGTTTGAAGTATGTATTATGTGACTTTGAGGTTGCTGCAATGAAAAGCATTCGAGGGAATATGACTGGAGTGACTTCAGAGGGCTGCCTGTTCCACTTTGGTAGAAATATATGGAGGAAAGTGTAGCAATTGGGTGTAGCCTCTCTCTGTAATGGCAACATGAAGTTTCAACTGGCTGTTAAGACCTTAATTGCATTAGCATTTCTTCCGGAAGAAGTACTGGAAGCGTTTAAAACATTGAGAGCTTTCATTTCCAGAAGAGGGTAGGGAATTTATACAATACTTTGCTGATTGGTACATGTTAGGCAAAAAGAGGAAGTTTGCTACACATACCACAGCATATTGTAGATTTCCCCCTTTATTTCCAGTTAAATTTTGGAATATTCATGAGCTCAATACATTGGTTCTACCTCGCACACAGAACTCTGTGGAGGCGTGGCATCATCGCTTAAAGTGCTTACTAGGGACTAAAGCAATGGACCTATCCGCTTTGATGACAACATTAGCAAGGGAGCAGGATAGGGTGGATCAGATAAGAAGTACTTTATCAAGTGGGTGTCTGCCATCACCAAAATGGAGACTGATTCTAATAAGGCACAACCAGTTTCAGCACATTTTACAAAACGGAAAGGAATATAGTACCCCTACTTTCCTAAAAGCGATCGCTAGAGTTCTACAGCTGTACATTATGTAGGAATGGATTGTATTCTATAGCAGTCTACATGCAGGAGCTAATTAACAGCGTACAAGCAATTTGCACTTGTAGTTGGATTCTGTAATATAACACTTACTGGCATGTCTTATAGCACTGGGAGAAGGGTGACTTTATCACAAAGTGGATACGCAAAAGGTGGAGAGTTCAAAATGGAAAAAAAATTTTGCACATACCGAATTCGATATTTTGAACTTTCAGTATTTTGAACTTCGATATTTTGAGATAGAGGGATTTTGATTGTTCGGTATTGTGGACTCGAAATACTGAAATTCGAGATTTCAGTATTTCGAGTTTACGTAGTGGACCCAGACACCTGTATTCAAAGGACATACTCTGTGTTTTGCAGGAAGCCAGGAAACCTAGTACCAGGAGAAATTGTGTCAAAATGGAAAAGCTTCTCCAGGTGGTGTCAAAAGAAAAGCCGTGACCCTTTCCTTGCTCCAGTACCCATGGTCCTTTCTTGCTTGTGTGAACTTCTACATTCAGGACTGACCTACTCTTCTGTTAAGGTACACTTGTCAGCCATTTCCACCGGTCTTCCCTTAGTACCTCCTTTGGCTTCCAGATTAGAGGTAAAATTCTTTCTATAAGGGGTCCTCCATATCAGACCCACTCGTAAACCTATTCCTCCTTCATAGGACCTTAATTTTGTCCTTGAAAAAGTCATACTACCTCCATTTGAACCAGCTCACTCAGCATCACTGAAGCAATGTACTTGGAAAACAGTACTGCTGGTGGCCCTCACATCTGCCAGGAGGATCTCAGAATTCCAAGCCCTTATGGCTACCCCTCCTTACCTTATCTTCCATAGGGACAGGGTCTCCCTCAGGATTAACCCTTCCTTCATGCCTAAAGTGGTTAATGAGCTGTCCTTGAGTCAGACCAGTAACCTTCCTATTTTCTTCCCTCAACCTCAAAATTCCTCTGAAAGAACTTTGGATTCCTTGGATGTTCATAGACAACTTGGGTATCACTTGGACAAGACCAAATCCATTAGAAAGTCTGACCAGTTGTTTGTCTCCTTTCACCCAAGGGCCTTGGGGAAGGCAGTCTGTAAGCAGACTATATTGTCATGGATTTCAAAAGCTATCTCTGCTTGTTATTCTCTTCATGGAAAATATTTAATTGCCAATGTGAGAGCTCATTCTACTAGGGCAGCTGCCTCTTCAGCAGCCTTTTTTAGGGGGGTGGACTACGCTTCCATACTGGAGGCGGCCACCTGGTCTTCACTTCATACCTTTACCAAGCATTACAAACTAGATTTGATTTCTAGATCCAGAACTGGATTTGCTAGGTCAATTTTACAGGATCTCATAGACCATGCCTCTCAACCTACCACCCAGGCTCATACCTAAAGCTTTGGTACTCTCCCTACAGTTATGAATACTGCAACATGAGAGTAAAAGGAAATAATTAGTTGTGTAAGAACTTATCATAACCTTAGATGTCCTCTTCCATGTTGCAGTATTCCGTCCCCCCACTGCTACCCCCTCTTACCCAGTTTATCCTTGTATGGCATCCCAGTACCTCCTCTCCATCCAATCAGGGCACAACAACAGGCATATCTCTCTGTAAGGTGCCTTCTTGCCTGGTGGCATATGTGGGTCTGAAAAGCTTCCTTTCTTTTGCTTCCCAGGGGTGCTACTGTATGCGGCAGTCATGTCTGAAGTGGGTATGTACAGGTGTCACTTTTATAGCCGACGTCATTTTATGGCTCTGACAGGCAACGTCACATGTACCCCTGCTCCTAAGACTTTGGTATACTGGTTGGATGTCCGGTGCTGCAGGCCGCGACCTCCTTACAGTTATGAATACTGCAACATGGAAGAGAAGGACATCTAAGGGTATGGTAAGTTCTTACACAACTAATCTTTTCTCATGATAACCCTGGCAAGACTCCGTATATATTTATTTTATTTTATTTAACATTTGTTGACCTGGAAAGATACAATGGTATCTGAAGTCTGTTTTATTTCAGCATCAACATCCCTTGCCTTTTCAAATCCCAGTGCTGGGGTTGCCAGTAGACAACATACTTGGTGGAGACAGGATATCCCTACATTTGTTCTCCCCTTATCTCTCCCTTTTCCAAAGCAGTTAGCCATCGCAGAAGCCTTGGACTTTGCTTGGGGAGTAGTTTCAGGAGGGATAATAGTCCAAGGTGTTTGAACCACCTAGGACAGATGCAAGCACATAAATGTAAAAGACATGCTTGCTCTGATCAAGGCATTTAGCTCTCTAAATCATCTTTTGTCCTTAGGACCTCTTCCAAGTTGTTTCAGGCAATGTCACAGTTATGTCATACATCTACAAGCAGGGGGTAATCAGATCATACCCCCTTTGCAGATTAACTGTATTAGCTTGGGATATACCTTCACAACATAGTCTCACTTTACAGGCATCCTTCATGCCATTAGAGCAATATTGTGTGGCAGACAAGCTGAGCAGGATAAGACAGAACCTCACACATGCAAACTAGTTTAGGGGTCTTGTAAGATTTGATCCATCTATGGGGAGTTTCTGTAGACCCATTTGCCACCCCTCTAAATAATCAGCTGGCAATATTCTGCTCCAGGATTCGGTGCAAGAAGGCCTGGAAGACAGACGTCTTTTCTTTTCACAGCAATGTTCATGTATGCTTTTCCATCCTCGTCACCAATATCCAGGGTACTTCTGAAAATTCAGAAAGAATCCACCAAGATCATTGTGGTGACACCTTTCTGGCCCAGGCAACAGTGGTTCTTCCTTCTTTTAGAAATGGCCAGAGTCAGTTACCATATTCATCCTCAGAATGGATCAACTCGCACATGTTCAGGAGTGTTTGATACACCCTGACCCCAATCAACTTCAACTGATTCCCTGGATGATGGTCAGTTTCCTTTAGGCACCTGTTTACTGAGGATGTGCAGCAGGTACTAATGGAGGCAAGAAAGCGTGCTTCTAGAAAGTCATATAATAGCAAGTGGGAATATATCCCAACTAACAAACTAAAACAATGAGTAAAAAGGTCACATATCACACAGTGGCATGTCTAGCTTTGGTATATTTTTCTTTTTGTGTTTTTTAACCAGTTGATTTTCCTGTGTGACCTTTTTACTCATTGTTTTAATTTGTTAGATGGGATATTTTGTAGACAGCCTAATGTTTATGGATATCAGTTGGGTATGACAACCTTGTGTTTCCAGAAGTCAAAATTCCTCTTATGCTGTGCTGATGATGCCATAAGAAGGCAGAACCATGCATGTCCACAGCTAGAGGGTTTGGCTTTATTGGCCTGAAATTGTCCATAAATAGACTTAAAAGAGTAAAAGTAAAAGAAAAAGGCATGTACATTCAGAATTGCCATTTAGCTGAAACACCTGATATCCTTAAAGGGTAATTTTCATATATCCCATGTTGCCTCTGATGCAAGAGGTTTAAGGTATCACACAATGGAAAGTCTAGCTTTGCTAGATTTTTATTTTTGCGTTTTTTAACCATTTGATTGAGTAGGTTAAGAAAAACATTGGTACCATCTCTCTTGGATTTCTTTAACAAACATTTTGCACTTTGAACTGCACACTCCGCTAATCCATTGGACTGTGGATACTCAGGACTACTAGAAACATGTTCAAGGTCACAAGACTCAGCAAATTCCTTGAACTGCTGACTTGTAAACTGTGTACCATTGTCTGATACGACTTTTGTGTTTCTACCATGGACAGAAAAATGTCTCTTCATTTTTGTGATGACAATGCTAGAAGTTAAGTTAGGAAGAAGGTCAGTTTCAAACCAATTCAAGTAAGAGTCTACTAACACTAAGTAATGCTGACCATTCCATTCGAAAATATCAGTAGCAACTGACGACCATGGTAATTCAGGAATCTGGTTTAGCTAAAGTGGTACTTTTGTTGGTGCAATGTAGTACTGTTGCAAAAAGAACAAGTTAGAGCTTCCTTCTGTGTATCTTTTGACATAGAAGGCCAAAATACTATGCCTCTTGCCCTTCTTTTGGTAGAATCAGTACTCGGGTGACCACACTGCAAAATCTGGATATATTCCTGTTGCAACGCTGAAGGAATAACCACTTCAAGACCTTTCAATGTATTGGCTTTTTCAGAATTGTCACTAGAGGTTGGTGATCAGTCTTTGAACAGGTTTGCCATAAATATAGTCTTCAAACTTGGAACATGCTGACACTACTGCCAAAATCTCTTTTTCAAGTTGAGCATACTCCATTTGGGTTAAAGTTCTGTACGCATAGGCTACTTGTATGTCTTCTTGAAGACATGCTGCACCAAGACCATACTTAGAAGCATCACATGAAGAGTTACTGGTTTGTGAACATCATAATGTCTCACTGTGGGCAGACTGGCAGTTTTCTTCATAAAGTCAGATGCTCTTTGGTGTTGTGCTAACCAGGGCCAAGAAAACGTTGCAAAGATGTGACACTGTCTGGGACTGGCATCTCAAGAATTGCTGCTTGCTTAGGTGGATTTAGTTGTAAGCCAGAACTAGTAAACAAATGACCCACATAAATAACTTCTCTCAGCATGAATTTACATTTCTTAGGATTCAGTTTAAGATTGACTTCACCTGCATGGTCTAGAACTTTCTTGAGGTTTCTGTCATACTCGTTTTCACCACTGCTCCCTCCAATAGTATTGACCACTATGACGGCGTAACCTGAAAAAATTTGTTCCATCGCACATTAAAATACTTCACTGACAGAATGTATTCCAGACGGTATTCTCAAGAATCTATCTACCAAATGGTGTACTGAAAATGGTTAACAATGAAGATCTGTGATCCAGTAAAATTTGCCAAAATTAATTTTTTACGTCTGAGATTGAAAAAATAGTGGCATTTGACATAAGAGCAGCTACTTCTGTTGTTCACATTGGATGGTGAGGACATTTAAGTTCTTTGTTTAAATCTCTGGTATCAGTACATATTCAAATATCATCTAAGCTTTGCTTCCATGGAAGATACCCATTCAGTTGGTTCTTTTATTGAGTTATCACACCTAAATTCACCATTTTGTCTAGTGCTTTCTTCACTTTGCACTGCATTGCTACCGGAACCTTCCTGGCTGGTCTGTCAACTGGGCTTACTTCATGGCTTAACTTCATGGAATACATGACTGGTAATTTACCAAGCTCGTCTTTGAAAATATCAGCATATTCACGAAAAATATTCTGTGTAAAACTGTAGTTGTTCAGACTTGTATGGTGGACTTCCTTATTAAATTAAATCAGTCCCAGTCTCAAGCTGTCTTTGAGGTCCAACAGTGACTGCACGTGTCTTTTGACTACATAAAACTGCAAGTCATAGCTGTTCCCAGCAGAATGGCATGTGAAAACTACTGCACCATCAGTTTGAATCTCTTCATCACGATAAGCAACTAGTTTTGTGCACTTTGCTGAATCAAGTTTCACACCAACTTTTACTTTGGCAAACATTTGTGCTGATATAACATTGCTCTTGGACCCAGTGCTAACTTAAGCTCTACAGGTTTCCCATTTATCTGAACAATGCAAAATACTTCACTTTTTGCTACCAACTGATAATCTACTGCATTAACAGTTTCATCGATCACAGAGACACCATCAGTATAAAAGTTTGTTTGCAGCTCTCTATCTAATTTATCTGCTTGTTTGGATGCTCTGTTTTAATAAAAGATTATGCCACTTTAGACTTGCAAAGCCTTTTGAAATGATTCTACTTTTTACATTTGTAACATTGCTCCCCAAAAGCTAAGCACTTTTCCTGTTTAGGTTCATGGTTGGCTCTACAATTACGACAGTTAACAATAAGGTTGTTTGTTACGGCCGAAAGCTAAGCACTTTTCCTGTTTAGGTTCATGGTTGGCTCCACAATTACGACAGTTAACAATAAGGTTGTTTGTTACGGCCGCGTTCAGTTTATGGTTAGAGTTAGAAGCTGCCACACCCTTTGGTTTATATTTTAGGTTCATAGCTGTTTACTAGGCTAATGACAAGAGCCTTTTTAAGCTTAGCCATGCATCCCAAATCTCTGACATGTTCTGATACCCTTGATAAGTGTAAGGATGGGCCTGGAAGATGAATCCTTTACAGGTTACCTGTCCATTAGAGACATGGGTGCCAAACCAGGGAAGAATTTCCAGTTTCCCATCCAGCTGTCAAAGTTGCACTTGAATTGGGTTAGGGAGGAACTCTGTTTCACATGGATAAGGGAGCCTGCTCCATAGACGGGATAGTTTCTGGGATACATACCTATCTTTCCAGCAGGTCTTATTTATATCATAGGCAATGTTTAAGTCTATAGAACAGGTAATTCTGGTGCTGTTTGTTTTGTGGATATGCAGGAGGTCCATCAGAGTGGGGTCTGGCAATGCCTTGTATGCCAAGCATAGATCTCCCCTCAAAAGCTAGACAGAATACAGGAATAGGGCCTTGAGGCAGTCTGCATAGGACATTTTACTTACTCCCTGTATTCTTTTAGTGAGGAACCTCTGTGGGCATTCCAGTTGTTGGATATGCCTGGTTAGGTACATACCAAAGGGGGCATTGTGCTCAGTGATAGGTCTGTTGAATGCCGAATACAGTGGAACAATGACTTATTTGGACTTGGATGCCATACCTTTGTTTATAAGTTGCACAATGTAGAATGATTTCCTCACCACTGTAGACACGTGATGGTCAAATGCTAGATTACTTATCTATGTGTGTCTCCAAGTCCCTGATTGCTGGGTCGACTCTAAAGGCTGTGTTGTCAGTGTGATAGTTACCAGGGATGAATAACTTCCCAAAGGATACTGTTGTGCATTTCTTGGCATTTAGTTTTAGTCCATGGCCCTGATAGCAGTTGTTTTGAAGTAAATGCCAAAAAGGAGTGGTCCAAGGACTGATCCCTGAGGAACTCCACTTGTGACTGGCCTCTTTGTAGAGGTGGACTCCCCAATTCTAACTTCCTGGGTCCTGTGTGTGAGCCAGTTGGCTATCCAGCGGGTGACATACAGGTTTGTACCTAACCTCTTGAGTTTGTCAACATTACTCGAGTGGGGTATTGTGACAAATGCCCTGGCCAGATCAAGATAGGCAGTGTGAACGACTTTGCCGTTATACATTGCTTTGGTGACCTTCTCAAAGAAGTCCACCAGGTTGAGTAGGCATGATCTGCAGTTGACAAAAACCAAACTGGGTTGGGTCTAGTGTCTGGAGGTTTACTATATCTCTGTTGATCATCTCCATGGTAATTCTTTCCATGGCTTTACATATAAGACTAGTGAGACTTCTGGGTCTGTAGATAGCCCACCTTTGTGCAAAGAGATGACTGTTGCCTTTCTCCATTCATGAGGCACAAAGCCTGTTTGGAGGCTACAGTTGAATAGTAATTCCAGAGGCCCTGATAGGTCATGTTTCATGCTATTTAGAAGGCATCCTGGGATATTGTCTGAGCCCATTGATGTAGTGTTCTTGGTCTTGGAGAAAGCATTGTGGACCTCTTCCCCAGTGATAGTAGGGGGAGGTATATTTGATATTTCCTGAGGGAAGGTTGAGGGGAAAGAGGGGTAAATTTAGTGCCAAATTTATCAGCCAGGAGGTTTGCTATATCTTCTGGCTCAGTATAGGTGGCTCCATTTACAATGAGCTCTGCACACAATTGTGTTTTGCCTTTAAGGTTGTGGACATAGCTAAAGAATGCTTTGTGGTTGTCCTTGGCATGGGAGGCCAAACTTATCTCAAATTTGGCTTTGGTGGACTTTATTTGTCCTCTGAGTTGTTTGTTTAGTTTAATGACAATGCTTTTATCCGGCTGGGTACTGCAGCTCATATTTTTTGTCTTTATTTTCTTCCTTCTGTTATACAGCGTGTTCATTTTGTGATTCCACCAGGGTGGCTTGTTTCTTGAGTTAGTTCTGTACTTCTTCCTCATGGGTACAACTGCCTCTATGCATCTCCATTTGCACCCAATCTTATGTGACATGCTATCAACATTCGCACTGTTGGTAACTGCAAGCATATTTTTCTCATTCGTAAGCATATTTGTGTGTTTTTTTGTAAGCTCATATATTTGAAAAATATCTATGGCTTTGCTCAGTGTTAAATCACCATTTCAAAGCAAAATCCTTCTCACTGCATCATTAACCCCACACTGGATTCTGTCCTTTATCAACTCATCTCGCAGATCACCAAATCTGCATGTTTTTTGCTTTATTTCTTAAGTCATTAATGTATCTTGCTCTAGTTTCATCAGGCTTTTGATTTCTTGTGTAAAATGTGCCTTTCCATTGTAATATTCGTTTGAGGGTTACATATTTCTCTAAATTTACGTTTTAAGCACTTAGGGTCTTCCTGCATTTCAGACTGTATTACAGTATGACAGTTTTCCCCTCCCCTGCATGTACAGCAGGTGCATACACAAATGAGCATTCCCTCTCGATGGCTTCTGAGCCTTCTAAACTAAGAAGTATGAAGGCTTTTGTACATGTCTTTATCAGAAAAAGCAGGCTGTATGAATGTATGAAAACATGTTCTTGTTCAAACACTCTCCAATTCTCAGCAATATTGTTATCAAATACCTGGGGTTCAGGTCTGCAAAATCCCTCTGCCATAACAACAAAATTCATTTAAGTATAAGCATAGACCAGTACTTGTAATTATGTGCGAGTGCACAACAATCGCTTTGAAAAGGCTTCACTTTGACGCTGCAAACATTGCAGACATTCCAGAAACTTTGGACAATTCGAATAGCTTTATTTAATGCGAAAAAGAAGTATGTTGCAAAGAAATGCAGTCATTTTAGCCTTTTCGTACATTTTAACATTTTGAAATTATTTCAAATATTTTTTACTTATTTCGAATACTTTTATCAGTATGTGCAAATTCCGGACATTTCGTTTATCTCTGTAATTGTTTCAAATGTTTTGAATGCTTCGCTACTTATTCGACGACTGAAAAGTCATTTAAATGAATTTAAGTACCTATGAATAACCGCTGATCTGTTTGTGAGTTCACTCTGGTATATTCCTCCACTTTTTACTGTATGCCTCATGGCTTGTCTGTTGCTTCAACTTCAGATCCCATGCTGGCATCATGTCGCTCGTCTCATGCATTCAAAAGAGACGAAGCAGTGTATGGGTTCAAGATATTTACTGTACATAAACATGTCAGGAACTGTAATTAGAACTTGTATATAAGCTAACTGATTCACTCATTACTTCAAACACACTCACGTGTGCATCTCCATTCATGACTGCATTCAGTCTGGCTGACTGTACAAAATGCCACTGTTCTTGCACGTGTTCAGTACTTATATGCACATGCTGTCTGGTTACAGTGGCTGAATAGGAGCAATACACTCCGTGATCTACAGTTACTGTAGGGATTAACTTGGTTGATGGGTTGTCGCTATGTTTTACCTGACTGTTTTTTGATTTCCCTCTCTGCTATATGATGGTGGGGATCTGGGCACATTGTTTGGTGATTCATTTATCCAAAAAGAACTTATGATGACATTCTTTATTGTCACTTGTAAGGTTTCCCCTTAAAACCTACTAGATTTAGCTTTTATGATGAGAGATGGCTGATGTTTTTTTTTATCCTGCTGTTGTATAACTGCAGCTTCTGTTTTGTCATTACACTGTGTTTATTGTTGACATTATTTTGTACCCAGTGTTTTGTTATAAAACACTGGAATGAAGTTGAAGTTTCCACCTGATCTGTAGTCAAGAGGTATCTTTTCATCTGTCCATCTGTTCTTGAAGACTGCCCCTGGAAGACTGATATCAGCTTGTGGCCAAGTCCCATTTGTTTGTAAGCCAGCTGCGGCACTGAGCATTCGATTCAGACTTGAATATATTGAGTATACAGCAGTAATATTCTAACAGTCATATTTTAATATTTTATTTATTTCCATTTGTTTGCTGGGAGAGTCCGACTGGGCCTGAGTTGGCCCATTTTCAGTGGAGAAAAGCTCCACAGATACAATGTTGTACTAATACAAATGATAATTTGAGGAGTACACTGTAAAACATTTTAAAAACATAAAATCTACAGTACAGAATGCATACATTACATGTGTAGAAATACAAGAAATAGCAAGGTTAAATAATTAGCTCTGAAGTAGTTTATTTCATTTGGTCTTCAACCTTAGGACTTCTGATCCGTAATGGATCTGACATGGCCACATAGCTAGCATCTCTGATCCGACCTCTCAGCTCCTCCCCTTACCCATAATGGCCCCTGTCTCCTTCCTCCCTTTAGATCTAATTTGCTGCTGATACAGCAAGCAGCGTGGACCGAGCTCTTGGCAGCATGTTCATCATTTTGGGCTTAAATTGTTGTCAGTGCTTAAGTTTTATTTTTCTCACTTTTCTCTACTTTCCTTTCTTTTGCCTTTCTCCTCCCTGTGACGGGAAAACAAATCTTCCATTTTGCTCTTTTTCCTCTATCTGTGTGTGTGTGTGTGTGTGTGTGTGTGTGTGTGTGTGTGTGTGTGTGTGTGTGTGTGTGTGTGTTTGGGCCTTATTTAGGGGACTATCTCAGAAGCCACTAAGTCTGGGTTTAAAAGTGCTCAGTGTGTGGCCATAAGCTTTCCCCAGCTGATGGCCACACTGTGTGTGTGGTTTGTCTGGGTGCAGCTCACCTTGATTCCTCCTGTCCAGTCTGTGCTGGTTTTAACCCCAGAGCACTTCAGGACAGGTGGAACAAACTGATAGTAAATGGTCTTCTTCCCTCATCAGAAATTACCGTTCCTGCCCCGTCCACTAGTTATACAGCAGCGTCTTCCCCTTCCCAGGCCTCAGGGACTCAAACTCCCACCAAGAGGCCTGGGGAGGCAGAGAAGTCCAGGAAAGACAGGCCTCGCAAGCAGTCTCCTGACCGCACTGCTCCGGCCAGTCCACCCCCTACGTTAGTGTCTTCTAGGCCTGTTTCCCCCCCGGCTCTGCTCTCCAAGATTCTGTCTTGAGCTGGAGGTTAGTAGAATGCGGTTACCTCTCAACCCTCACCGCCTATCTAGACCAGTTGCAGTGGCCTCATCATCCTGCTCCACCCAGAGCCTTAGTGAAGCAGAGATGGACAAGATGATGCAAAAATTCATCCGCACCCAAATTCAGATGGGGGTCTTGCCTGCACCCTCTCCCCCTGGAGGGGGAGTCTCACAACCTTTTTTCACACAGATAAACTCCTTCTCCGATCCAGCCTGCGGTTTCAGAGCCATTGGGATTCGAAGACCTTTGGGGTCAAGGAGTCGGTGCCGATGGTAGCTTGTACCTTGATACTGGCGGTTCCCTTGAGTGCATCGGATCAGACCTGTCGGAGCCATAGTCTCGAGGTTGGATCCGAGGGGGTGCTGTCTGCTTCGAGTGGGTCAGAGCGCAGTATCTCCTTCTGCATCTCGGCTCCTAGAGTCTTGGTTCTGACTCCTCTGTGCCTGCTTTGCCTCAAGAAGCTCCAATTAGAGAGCATCAGGACGTTTACGGGTCCTCCCCAGAGAGCCATACTGGGGAGGTCCCTTGCAGTGTATGTGTAAGAGGAGGCACTTGGACACCCTTTCGGAGTCCCTAACCTCAGACACTGATTTGGAGGAAGGGGAACGTTCACCCTGACCCCCCCCCCAAGAATGTCTCCTTTGGGGGCATCATGGAACTCCTTCGCCAGAAGGGGGGGGGGGTCTGCCCAAAAAATGACCTCTGACGAAGCAGTGTTTCTTGAGGCATTTGGCACAGGCCCATCTACTTCCTGGGTGTCCCCTCCCGCAGATCCCTCAATGGATCTCATAACATCTCAGCTTGGAAGGAACCGGACATGGTGGAGCCTATCTTGAAGCATCCCAACAAGGTACTCGGCTCCCCTTTCGACAGGTTGCATTGGTATAAGGGGTCCCCTGTGGATGCTATGGTCGTGGCAGCAGCCACAAAGAAAGACCTTGCTCAAGAGAGCTCTACAGTCCACCCTCCTGACTGTGAGTCATGGACGCTGAACCATTTTGGGAAGCGGGTGTACGCTTCATTGGCCTTTGCTATTAGGGCACTGAACTACATGGCACACCTGACTTGATTGCAGCCAGACTTGGTCAAGGAAGTCGCTGATTCGACCCTGGAGTCCATGTCAGCAGAGGACAAGATGACGTTCTCTGCCTGAATGGCCACTCTTAAAGCAATTTCCAATAGGTTCATAGGTAGGTAGGTACTAGGCTATCAGCCCAAGGGCCTACGTAAGCCTAACCAACAAGGTTCCCTGGCTTACGTCCATGCATCTTCTCTCTCCCATGCCACGGAGGGTGCCGCTAGGGTGGCCGGCTCAGGAATTGCCATTAGGCACCATTCCTGGCTCCGGATGTGTCAGTTCACTGACCTCTTGAAGGCGTCTTTTACCAACATCCTGTATGATTTTTCTTTCCTCTGTGGGAAGTCTGTCAGAGAGACACTTGTCTAGACTGAAAAAGACGGGAAGACGCTGTCTGCAGTCGGGATCCACCCCCCCCCCCCAAAGATTATTTTCCAAGCATCAGCGAGAGACAAAGAAGATGTGGTTCCGAAAGTCTCAGGTGTTTTCCCGGGGCACTCAGGACACTCTGACCCCAGAGGCAGAGAGGGTTACGATAGACGCTGGCCCAGAGGCAGAGGGTGTCCGAGAAATACCGGGTCTCGTAAACCCTTTGTGGACAGACCCGGTAGCAGCCTTGGAAATAGAAATGGTGCTAAGAAAACGAGTCATCCAACCGGTCCCCCAGACCACTCTGGATCGGGTGTCTATTCCAGGTTCTTTTTGGTGCCAAAGAAGACTGGGGAACCTATGACCCATTTTGATTCTTCCCTGAATCTGTCAGTAGCCAAGACAAAATTCCAGATGGTTACCCTTCTTTCCATCCTGCCCGATCTGCAGGTGAATGATTGGATGTGCTCGATCGACTTCCAAGATGCTTACTACCATATCAAGGTAGACAGATGCTCTCGGAGGTTTCTCTGCTTCCAGTTAGGAGCCAGTCACTATCAATTCAGAGCCCTTCCCTTTGGTCTCACCACTGCCCCCAGGGTGTTCACCAAAGTGATGGCAGTAGTAGCGGCTCACCTGAGGCTTAAGGGTATTCAGGTCTTCCCGTACCTGGATGATTGGCTTATTGCTGCCCCAACCAAGCATCTACTGTGCTAAGCCAGGAACTCATTTCTCATTGGCTCAAAAGCTGGGTATCACAATCAGTCTTACCAAAATCAGCCCTGACTCCGGTACAGGTTCTAGACTTCATCAGGGCTTGGTTGGATACGGTTCAAATGAAGGTCTTTCTGCCTCCAGAGAGAATACACAGCCTAAAGCTACATGTATCCTATGCTCTACAAACAAATGTCTGAGCGGCGGAATCGGTTCTAAGGGCCTTGTGGTCCATGGCAGCTAAGATCCACCTTTTACCCTTAGCATGCCTTCACATGCGGATTCTACAACGGACTCTGGCGGTCCAATAGTCTCTTCTGGATCAACCGTTGTCGTATCCGGTAAGAATCTCCAGGGTTTGCTGGGACTCCCTTCTGTGGTGGATTCAGTCTCCGGAT
This sequence comes from Protopterus annectens, assembly GCF_019279795.1. Taxonomy (NCBI): domain Eukaryota; kingdom Metazoa; phylum Chordata; order Ceratodontiformes; family Protopteridae; genus Protopterus; species Protopterus annectens. The sequence continues at coordinate 890,130,101 of NC_056730.1, read as the reverse complement.
CTGGTGAAGGGTCATCTGTTTCTTCCACCTTTGCCCATTGCCACAGTGACCACGATGCCTCCCAGCTAGGGTGAGGGGGTGCATTGCTTGGGAAGGATGGTCCAAGGTATGTGTTCCATACCCCAGACCAACTTGCATATCAGCATTCTAGAGATGAGGGCGGTGCTCCTAGCGTTGCAAGCTCTCCATACCCATCTTCTTTGGGAATGATTGCCATCCAGACAGACATGTCAGTAGTCTGGTACATCAGCAAACAGTGGGGAACCAGATCCTACCCCCTTTGTTGTGAAGCCATGAGAGTGTGGGAATGGGCAATCTCCACCGGCCATTTTCTGGTAGCAACGCATTCCAGGTTGGTCCAACATTCTAGTGAACAGGCTCAGCAGCTCTATTCTGATGCCTTATGAGTGGTCTCTGAATCCTTCAGTGGTGGAATGGATCTTCTTCAGGTGGGGTCATCCTTGCTGCGATCTCTTTGCATCTCCTTCCAATGTGAAATACAGGGAGTTCTTCGCTTTGAAGCCCCCAGAGCCGGTCTGGTTCATACTTGGCGACCCGGTCTGTTCTATACTTAGCCTTCTCTGCCTTTGATTTCCAAGTTCCTTCAGAAAGCTCGCAGGTTGGGGAGCACAGTTATCTTCATCGCCCCATTCTGGCCTTGCCAAATCTGGTTTCCATCCCTATGGTCTCACTCAGTAGTTCCACCCTGGACTCTGGACCCAGTCCCGGATCTCATTTCACATCCCTCGGGGATGCCTCATCCAGACCTGGTCAGTCTGAAGCTCACTGCTTGGCTGCTCCAGTTCCCATGATCATTAGGACTCCCAGTTTGTCTTCCCCCGTTAAGGATATTCTGGTTGTGGCTTAAAAGTCCTCGACCAGAAAAGTCTATAGTAGTAAATGGAAATGTTTCTCGGTTTTGGCTACTCAACATGCCTTAGATCCCTTTACTGCTCCATTGTCTGCAATTTTGGATTTCTTAGGAAACCTTTTTCATCAGGGGGGCTAGTTCATCTACTGTAAAAGTTCAGCTAGCTGCTATTTCCAACTTTCATGTGGAGGAGAATACGAATTCCTTGGCTTCTTCCAAATTGTACAAAGCCTTTCTTAAGAGTACTTTTCTGCTCCATCCTCCGGTGAAGGATCCTGTGCCACTGTGGGACTTTTTAGTCTTACCTCCTTTTGAACCTGCAGCTTCAGATGACTTGCAGTTCTCATCCTGGAAGACTGCTTTTTTAATAGCCATTACCTCTGCCAGGAGGGTGTTGTAACTCCAGGCCCTGTCTGTGAAGGTTCCTTAAATGATTTTCCACAAGGACAGGGTATACTTGTGTACTAATCCCTCTTTTTTGTCTAAGGTAGCATCGGAAGCAAACATAAACCAAACTATCAATCTCCCAGTTTTCTTCCCAAACTTTCAAAACAAGGGGGAATATAAGTTATACTTATTAGATGTGCATAGGCAACTGCAATTCTACTTGTACAGGGCAAAATCCTTTAGGAAATCCGATCAATTGTTTGTCTCTTATGCTAAGCCCTTTTTAGGTAAACCAATTTTGAAAGTTACTATTGCTCGGTGGATCTCCCAGTGCATTATCTGGCCTTATTTAGCCAAAGGGCTTTCTCTGCCAAGTCAGGTAAAAGCACATTCTACCAGGTCTGTGGCTACTTTGGCAACTTTGTGGTCCAGGGTCTCTCTGGATGATATTTGTTCTGCCACTACGTGGTCCTCATCTCATACCTTCATTTCCCACTACAAATTGGACATTATTTCCAGAGGTAGGGCTTCTTTTGGCTCCGCCGTGCTCCAGAATATCCTTCCATGAGGGCCTCCCAGGGGCAAAGTAGCTGGGGACTCTGTCCCTAAGGTTGAAAACCAAATGAAGTAAACTACTTCAGATAAACAAGTTATGTACTCACCATGACATTCCATCTGAGTAGTTGTACTTCATTTGTCTTCAGCAGTCCCCCCCACTCTTTCCCCCTGCCTTGTCACTATTGTCCTGACCATGTATAAGGAGGAAGAACATCACACGAGCGTTCCTTATGTTACTTGTCTCAGGAATATAGGGCAGTAGATAGTGCTAAGGCTTTGTTGGGTCAGGTATTTGTCTTGTGATGAGCAGCAAACTCGATCTGAAGGGAGGAAGGAGACAGGGGATTATGGGTAAGGGGAGGGGCTGAGAGCTCGGATCAGAGATGCTAGCTATGAGGCCGTGTCATACCTGAAGCCCTAAGGATGAAGACAAATGAAGTGCAACTACTCAGATGGAACGTTATGGTGAGTACATAACTTTTTTTTTTTGGTATAGTGAAATTTAATACATTTTTGGGACCAACTAAAAGAAAGAAAAAGGTAAGGGTGAGAAATGGTATTGACAAGTAAATAAAGATTGACGCCAGCACCTCAGAGGGAGAAAAAGGAGAAAGGGGAAGGAAAAACTAGATATAGAAAAGGAAGGAGAGAGATTAAAGGGGATTGCTAGTGACAGTTATATCTAAAATTTTGTGCAGGAGCAGAGTCAAGTGTTCTTGAGGTATTCCCTTAGTTGTTTAAATTTAGAAGTATCATTAACGTTGAGTATATGTTGAGGTATATCATTCCAAGCTTTGGCAACTTTGTGGGAGTATAGGGAATCTCCATTACTGTTATTTGACTTGCTGACCTTCAAAAGCAGTTTGCTAGAAGACCTTAAAGTTCTGCTGCTAGAATAGAGCTGAACTAGTTTGCTAATAGATGGACAGTTATCAAGGTGAAACACAATAGAGCGAGTTAGTACTAGTTGGTTATAGGTTAATATGTTGGTAAGTTCCAACCAGTTAAATTGATGTAGTATATATTAGTCCATAGTCCCACCAGGGCCTCCAATATTCTGGACCTGGTCATTACCAACATGGGAAATCTATGCTCCACACCTGTGTTTACCCCCTCATTGGTCAGGTCTGACCATAAGCTAATCACTCTTGACATCCACGTCCCTCCCTCACCCCCCAGTAAGGAAACCTCCATAAACATCTTCCCCACAGCCATTTTCATGCTACTTAAGTCAAAAGTGGGAAGGGTGGGAGGTTGGCATAATGGTTAAGGTGTTTGCCTTACAGACACAAGGTACAGGGTTTGATTCTCACATGGGGTAATTGGCTAGGCTTAAAATGACCCAGAAGGGCAGTTAGCCTAATACTAATCTATGAACCTATGAATCTAAGTGACAAACTTCATGACACCCGTGCAGACGGGAACTGAAAGTTCGACTGCTGAATCCTACACTAAGGCACTGTACGAGCACATCTGCTTGTGAATGAATCATGCCATCCCAAATAGAACCAAGATGTTCTTCTCCAAAAAAAGGAAGCCAATGTGGTGGTCCCCTACCATAAACAAACTTTACAACAAAAGGAAGAAACTGTTGCAGAAAAGAGGAAAATCCCAGGATGCAAAAAAACTCCCTTACAAGCCTCAGTAAGAAGATGAGATCCCTCATAAAATCCTCCAGAGCTAGTTGCGAAAATAAAATTGCCAAAGAATCCAAAGACAACCACAAGGCATTATATAGCTATGTCAAGAATCTAAATGGCAATGGTCAGATCTGCTCTGAGCTACAACAGAATGGCATTAAGTATACTGATATCCAAGGATATTGCCAATATCCTGGCAGATCGATTGTTTCAACTTCACACCCCTGTCACCCCCTAAAGCCCATCTCAATACCGAAAGATTGCCAAATTCTGGTAATAACGGCCGCACAGGTAAAAAACGCACTCTCCAAAGCCAAGAATACAGTATCCATGGGACCAGACGACATCCCGGGCTGTGTACTGCATGAACTACAAAATGAACTGGCACCTCACCTAAGTGTCATGTTTAATCATAGCCTCACCTCAAGCTTCGTGCCCACTGAGTGGCACACAGCTACAGTTATCCCACTCCACAAGGGGAGATCCCCCTTGGATCCTGGGAACTACTGCCCCATCAGTCTGACGAGCCTGATCTGCAAAGCCATGGAACGTATTATCATGGAATTTATAAACAAAGACATTGGCAACCTTCAGACACTGGACCCCACCGAGTTTGGGTTCGTGAAGGGCCGACCTTGTCTCCGGAACCTGATTGACTTCTTCGAATCGGTCTCCAGAGCTGTGGACGAGGGTAAGGTGGTCCACACAGCCTATCTGGACCTTGCCAAGGCCTTCAACACCACCCCCCACTCTGGAATCGCAGATAAACTTACTAAGCTGGGCATTAATCCCTACGTCACTCGATGGGTTGCCAACTGGCTTACAGACAGAACCCAGACTGTAAAAGTAGCTGACTCCAAATCCATCTCCAGGCAAGTGGAGTACCTCAGGGTTCAGTCCTGGGACCGCTCTTGTTTATCATCTACTTCTCTGAAGTACAGGCCAACACTAAGGGACTCTGGCTAACAAAGTTTCGCAGATGACTGCAAACTGAGAGCCATTATTGAATCCCCAAATGATGTGGATATTCTACAGAAGGGCCTTACAGAAACAGATGCTTGGTGCCAGAGCCATGGGCTCAAGCTTAATGCCAAGAAATATATAGTTATCCCCTTTGGGAAAAAAACATGTACCCATGAATTACCACATAGGTGGCAGTACACTAAACACTGAAAGTGTGATGAGAGACTTAGGGACACAGGTGGAAAGTGGTCTCGCCTTCAATAACCACATCGCCACAACAGTCAGGAAATCCTTTCTATGTGACGCACCTCATCACTAAGGGCTTTTCATCCAGAAAAAAGGAGGTAATTGCCCCACTGTACTCATCCCTGATTAGACCCATTATAGAATACAACACCCCATTTGGTGTGTACCTCTCAAGACATCTGCAACAACTGGAAAGGCCTCCGAAATAGCTCACTGAAAGAATCACATGCCTAAAGGAGATGCCCTATGCTGACCGTCTAAAAAAAACTCTAGCCATACTCTGTCGCATATAGTCTACTTGGAGGTGATCTCTGCTTAACATACAAGGCCATGTCAAACCCAGTGCTGCTGGACATGCTACACTTAAAGAAATCTCAATCCCTCAGAGCCACACTCTCCAGGGATCTAAACCTTGTCATCACAATGAACAAAACATGCTGGAGGGATAGTTTCCTGACCCAGAGACTCCCCAGACTCTGGAATAGACTACCCATACATGTCAAGCTGAGCGCCTCTTTGGCCCTCTTCAAAAGGAACCTTGACGATTGGATGGGAGATAGGAAATTCACCCCGGGGATCACGTCAGTCACTTTGCTAGACAGGGGTCCAGGGAAGTGAATATTGTGGGAAGAAATAGCCAGGGAATTGTTATGGCTAGATTTGTATAGGCCCTAGGGTAGGGCTGATAGCCTAGTACCAACCTTTGAACCTGTATAGTACAGTGATGGGTTCTGTCTATGTCTGGCAGTTAACACAGTAGGATAAAGGTTTCAGATGTTAATGAGCTGATTCCTGTACCTAGTGTGTATGGTTTGATTCCCCCCACCTTCATTTGCCTATTGTGCGAGTCTGAGCAAGTCACTTAACCAGACTGTTCTCCCAGGATGCCCCTGAAAAGTGACAGTTTGTCCAGTGGACTTAACCTGTCATCAAATAGGTAAAATATCTCCAAAGGGGAGTGTACATACCAGGTAGGTGTAAATTATTTATTTTACATTTGTTTACCAGGAAGGTTCGACTGGGGCAGAAGCCTGTTTTCAGTGGAGTACCAGGGAGAAATGCTCCATTACAATTTACAAGATCAGAAGCAGAAATTGTACTTACATCGCATGATAGGTTGCAAACAGAACTAAACTGTTTCAACACAAGAAGAAACTGTAAAAGCACAGCATGACTGATTACAGCTTAGCTTATTGGTTGCAAACATAACTAAACTGTTTCAACACCAGTAGAAGTTGTAAAAGCACAACCTGACTGATTACAACATAGCTTATTCTGTTTCATTATTTGTACAAGACTCAAATGAAAAATATATAAGGAGATCACATAGACAAGTGTCATATAGGGTTATAGGTGTTAAAGTAAACAGAGATATGCATAAAAGATAGGCCCCCAGATTCAGCAAGCTCTGCACAGGTTGCCTGAATAGTGCAAGAGCTGCTGCATACAATATGGCCAAGTGATCCAGGAACGAGCCCCTGAGACATGCATGAGTAGGGTTACCACCTGTCCCACTTTGCGAGAGACGGTCCCTCTTTGGGCAGTTGTGTCCTGCAAAAAAATTGTAAAAATGGCAAATGTCCTGACATTTTTAGGGCAAAATTCTTCCCTATATTTTATGTAATAGTTGCATAAAACAGTTATTCTGTATCTGAAACACCTAAATGCTATAAGAAACGGAATAATCAGCTAAAATGCTACAAGAGTAAACTTTTATTTCATAAGTTCATAGGTTCATAGATTATTACTAGGCTATTTGCCCTTGTGGGCCATTTTAAGCCTAGCCAACTCCCCCATGTGAGAATCAAACCCTGCACCTTGTGTCTGCAAGGTAAACACCTTAACTCGGGTCTCCCTGCAGATGTACCACATGTCATGTGAGTAAACATTTTAAGACATAATTCTTAGGCAAAAAAGTGAAGTTCTGTCCTTTGTACTGGCTGTGGGTATGTTTTGGCCTGCAAAATCTGATGTCGGTACCACAATTGTCTCACTTTGACCATTTGAAAAGGTGGCAACCCTATGCAAGAGCACGTCTACGCTATTCCCGCATGCACACCACTGCTTTATGCTAATTACCTCATTTGCTGGTGAAAACCATGTAAATGAGGTGAATTAGCAATCCAGGAAGCAAGCAGGTGTCTGTGGAGGAATAGTGTAACCTGCAGAAATGTATTCGGTTACTAACCAAATACATTTCTGCAAATTACAAAACGGAGACATGATAGCTCAAAAGAAAGCATGTATTCAATGTAGTAGGCATGCCAATGGCCAAATATATGGCCATTGGCATGAAAAATAGTTGCAAATTTATAAAAAACAAGTTTGTGTTTTTTTTGGCCATTCTCGGACATTTAAGCATAGGGCAGCGGTGGGCAAATGGGATCACCCCGAAAATAAGAAAAAAAGGGGGAAATAAGCTTTTAAACCCAAAACAGCATTTTGCCATAATAGTCAATGGCATGCATAAGACAACAATACCAGGGAATAATGGTTGCTAAGGGGGAAGGCTCAGTGTGAGTATGGTAACTATGAATTAGCATTCTGGTTTATGCAAATGAGGGGATTGATACTGAATCACAGATTTCCTCTCAGTGTTAGCTTGCATCTAACTGTGTAGGTGCCGCAACACCATTGTAAAAGTATAAGAGGTGGATGACCTCATAAGGGGATGTGTCATGCATGCTGTAAGGTTATTGGAGCTCTGTGGCCAGAGTTTGACTTTAGCTAAGCACAGCTAAGGAAGGGGATGTCTGAGGCTGCCTAGCAGTGTTTACATTGCCTAAATGGTTGTGCGCTCTGTGCACCGGGTTTTAAACAAAAAAAAATATCAGCTCTGTTCACATCTGAGCACTGGGTATGCACAGCATGCCTCGGGGCTTAAACAGGAAGGCAGTTGGAAGGGAAAACAGCAAGTGTATCAGAATCCGCCAATTACACAGGCAGCAGCCCAGCACACTACTATAAACTATGCAAACACCTTTCCGTCTAGATTTTCCTACAAACTCTACACCACTGGTGTACACAGACGGGGAAATTTTACCTGACAAAACTAACAAAATGTTAGGGGCTGCTGTCGCTCTCGTACATCAATATGTGCAAGAGGCTGAGGGTGGTGAGGATGTGAATGCTGACAACCATCCCACAGTGAGGGGGAGGAGAAGAGTGTACAGACCCAGGGTAACCTACCAGTGGCTACACGAGCTGGAGATAGTGGAGCGCTATAGGGTGGACAGGGACATTCTACAGCAAATTGTTGAGCGCTTCTGGCCCCGCCTCACACACAGAACCAACAGAGAGGCACCCATCCCAGTGGATAGCAAGGTTTGTGTAGCCTTAAGAATACTAGCCACAGGTACCTTCCAAAGGGCAACTGGGAATATCATGTGGATCTCACAGGCATCAGCATCCAGGGTACTCCACCAGATGTTCTTAGTGTTTCACTGTTGCAGTCATCACACTTGGGTTATCCTGCCAGGGGTATCCCTTAGTCGGCCCGAATACCAGAGACTTAGTATTTCTGCGTCGGTTGCTGTTGCTCCAGGACTGACGTCATGTTGTCACTGGTATAAAAACAGGCAGCTGACGCCATTACATCAGTCTTTCTTGCCAAGCAGCCCGAAGCAGATGCAGTTCGCACAAGTGCCGGTTGGCTGCTATCTGAGTTTTCATTTCCAAATTGAAGTTGAAGTCTTCTAAAGCCAAGTACTCCGTTGGGGATGCTTTTTTTCTTGCTCTAACCTATGTCAGAAAAAGTTAATAATTGTCTCACCTGTGGAAAGCAAATACCACACCGAGACTTCATTCTTACTGCGTCACCTGTTTAGGCCCAGACTACGATGTCCCTTGCTGTCACTTTTGTGCTTTGTTCAACGTCAGGACTATATGTTGTCGGGCCCTTATTGTAGCTAGAAATTTTCTCTCTCAGTCCTCGAATTCCGATATGGCTTCGGTAAGCCATCCGACTACCGATCTTCCAAAAAATGTAAAGATAGACAGAGACAGAACACACAGGTCCAAAACTGCCGACGATGCTTCCGTTAAGCTAGCCGTCAGTTCTCTGGTCTTCAGTGAGGCACTTTTGCAGCACCTGATGGCTGATTCCGGGGATTCGCAGGCTGCTATCGAGATACTTTCAGAGTCTGGTATGCCGCGAGACTTTTCTTCGACTAAGGATCCTGCAGATGTCTCTACCTTGGATGGGTCCAGAGCCGCTGAGCAGGCACTGGCTTCTGAGGAGGTTTCTCGCACTACCGATACTCTACACAAACTGATGACTTCTTTCTCGTCTTCAGTTCTTTCTAAAACTACCTAGTTTCTAAGGCCCAGGGTATGAACAATGCCCAAAAAAACGACGACCCAAGCTCAGGCACCTGCTTCCATGCCTCAATCTCAAATGCTTAAAATGGCGGAAGACCTTATTATGCTTATTAGGGGAAGCCAGGCTACCCCTTCCAAGAGAAAAAGAGACTTGTCCCCAGTAGTTTTATCTGAACAGGAGTCTGATGACTCTGATGCTTCTGAATATGAAGACATGCAACCCCCTCTCTGCTTATGAGGATTCTGATGCAGAGGAATCCATTCCTTCTGCCTCTCCACCTGAGGATTTTTATTTTGGTGAAACCCTATATACTTTAAGGGAGCATTTCCATTGGGAATGTCAGAACTATCCTCAGTCAAAAAAGAGACTCTGGGAATTCTTAGATTTACCACAGCACAGACTGACCTTTAGACATTCCTCCTGTCTTGGATGTTGTGGATGATGTTTTTATGGAATCCAGTTTGACTCCTGACACCCTTCCTCCTGCTCTCAGGAAACCTGACAGGTACTGCAGAGTCCCTGACTCTCACAAATTCCTTTTCAAAAATCCTACTGCTGACCCAGAGGTCATCTCTCAAAGATCTAAAGGAGTTAAAGCAGCTTCAGCTAAGAATCCCACCCCTTCAGACAGGGATTCCCAAGTTTTAGACAGCTGGGGTAAAAAAGTATACACCTCTGCAACTCTTGCTATTAGAGCACTAAATTGTCAGTTCCACATGCTGAAATATCAGCAGCATACTATGGAACTCCTCAAACAAAACATGTCTTCCTTTCCTGTTTATGCAGAAAATAAAGAATTACAAGAGCTTATGCATTCTGTAAGCCAGGTTACTCAGCACACCTTGCAATGTGGCTTTGACACCCTAGAATCATCTTGCAGGGCAGCAGTCACTGGTTCTGTCCTTAGAAGGCATGACAAAGTGATGGCAGTAGTAGCTGCTCACCTGAGGCTTAAGGGTATTCAGGTCTTCCCGTACCTGGATGATTGGCTTGTTGCTGCCCCGACCAAGCATCTACTGTGCCAAGCCAGGAACTCATTTCTCATTGGCTCAAAATCTGGGTATCACAATCAGTCTTACCAAAATCAGCCCTGACTCCGGTACAGGTTCTAGACTTCATCAGGGCTTGGTTGGATACGGTTCAAATGAAGGTCTTTCTGCCTCCAGAGAGAATACACAGCCTAAAGCTACATGTATCCTATGTTCTACAAACAAATGTCTGAGCGGCGGAATCGGTTCTAAGGGCCTTGTGGTCCATGGCAGCTAAGATCCACCTTTTACCCTTAGCATGCCTTCACATGTGGATTCTACAACGGACTCTGGCGGTCCAATAGTCTCTTCTGGATCAACCGTTGTCGTATCCGGTAAGAATCTCCAGGGTTTGCTGGGACTCCCTTCTGTGGTGGATTCAGTCTCTGGATCTGGTGAAGGGTCATCTGTTTCTTCCACCTTTGCCCATTGCCACAGTGACCACGATGCCTCCCAGCTAAGGGTGAGGGGGTGCATTGCTTGGGAAGAATGGTCCAAGGTATGTGTTCCATACCCCAGACCAACTTGCATATCAACATTCTAGAGATGAGGGAGGTGCTCCTAGCGTTGCAAGCTCTCCATACCCATCTTCTTTGGGAATGATTGCCATCCAGACAGACATGTCAGTAGTCTGGTACATCAGCAAACAGTGGGGAACCAGATCCTACCCCCTTTGTTGCGAAGCCATGAGAGTGTGGGAATGGGCAATCTCCACTGGCCATTTTCTGGTAGCAATGCATTCCAGGTCGGCCCCACATTCTAGTGAACAGGCTCAGCAGCTCTATTCTGATGCCTTATGAGTGGTCTCTGAATCCTTCAGTGGTGGAATGGATCTTCTTCAGGTGGGGTCATCCTTGCTGCGATCTCTTCGCATCTCCTTCCAATGTGAAATACAGGGAGTTCTTCGCTTTGAAGCCCCCAGAGCCGGTCTGGTTCATACTTGGCGACCCGGTCTGTTCTATACTTAGCCTTCTCTGCCTTTGATTTCCAAGTTCCTTCAGAAAGCTCGCAGGTTGGGGAGCACAGTTATCTTCATCGCCCCATTCTGGCCTTGCAAAATCTGGTTTCCATCCCTATGGTCTCACTCAGTAGTTCCACCCTGGACTCTGGACCCAGTCCCGGATCTCATTTCACATCCCTCGGGGATGCCTCATCCAGACCTGGTCAGTCTGAAGCTCACTGCTTGGCTGCTCCAGTTCCCATGATCATTAGGACTCCCAGTTTGTCTTCCCCCGTTAAGGATATTCTGGTTGTGGCTTAAAAGTCCTCGACCAGAAAAGTCTATAGTAGTAAATGGAAATGTTTCTCGGTTTTGGCTACTCAACATGCCTTAGATCCCTTTACTGCTCCAGTGTCTGCAATTTTGGATTTCTTAGGAAACCTTTTTCATCAGGGGGGCTAGTTCATCTACTGTAAAAGTTCAGCTAGCTGCTATTTCCAACTTTCATGTGGAGGAGAATACGAATTCCTTGGCTTCTTCCAAATTGTACAAAGCCTTTCTTAAGAGTACTTTTCTGCTCCATCCTCCGGTGAAGGATCCTGTGCCACTGTGGGACTTTTTAGTCTTACCTCCTTTTGAACCTGCAGCTTCAGATGACTTGCAGTTCTCATCCTGGAAGACTGCTTTTTTAATAGCCATTACCTCTGCCAGGAGGGTGTTGTAACTCCAGGCCCTGTCTGTGAAGGTTCCTTAAATGATTTTCCACAAGGACAGGGTATACTTGTATACTAATCCCTCTTTTTTGTCTAAGGTAGCATCGGAAGCAAACATAAACCAAACCATCAATCTCCCAGTTTTCTTCCCAAACTTTCAAAACAAAGGGGAATATAAGTTATACTTATTAGATGTGCATAGGCAACTGCAATTCTACTTGTACAGGGCAAAATCCTTTAGGAAATCCGATCAATTGTTTGTCTCTTATGCTAAGCCCTTTTTAGGTAAACCAATTTTGAAAGTTACTATTGCTCGGTGGATCTCCCAGTGCATTATCTGGCCTTATTTAGCCAAAGGGCTTTCTCTGCCAAGTCAGGTAAAAGCACATTCTACCAGGTCTGTGGCTACTTTGGCAACTTTGTGGTCCAGGGTCTCTCTGGATGATATTTGTTCTGCCACTACGTGGTCCTCATCTCATACCTTCATTTCCCACTACAAATTGGACATTATTTCCAGAGGTAGGGCTTCTTTTGGCTCCGCCGTGCTCCAGAATATCCTTCCATGAGGGCCTCCCAGGGGCAAAGTAGCTGGGACTCTGTCCCTAAGGTTGAAAACCAAATGAAGTAAACTACTTCAGATAAACAAGTTATGTACTCACCATGACATTCCATCTGAGTAGTTGTACTTCATTTGTCTTCAGCAGTCCCCCCCACTCTTTCCCCCTGCCTTGTCACTATTGTCCTGACCATGTATAAGGAGGAAGAACATCACACGAGCGTTCCTTATGTTACTTGTCTCAGGAATATAGGGCAGTAGATAGTGCTAAGGCTTTGTTGGGTCAGGTATTTGTCTTGTGATGAGCAGCAAACTCGATCTGAAGGGAGGAAGGAGACAGGGGATTATGGGTAAGGGGAGGGGCTGAGAGCTGGGATCAGAGATGCTAGCTATGAGGCCGTGTCATACCTGAAGCCCTAAGGATGAAGACAAATGAAGTACAACTACTCAGATGGAACGTTATGGTGAGTACATAACTTTTTTTTGGTATAGTGAAATTTAATACATTTTTGGGACCAACTAAAAGAAAGAAAAAGGTAAGGGTGAGAAATGGTATTGACAAGTAAATAAAGATTGACGCCAGCACCTCAGAGGGAGAAAAAGGAGAAAGGGGAAGGAAAAACTAGATATAGAAAAGGAAGGAGAGAGATTAAAGGGGATTGCTAGTGACAGGTATATCTAAAATTTTTAATTAGGTCTTGTGCAGGAGCAGAGTCAAGTGTTCTTGAGGTATTCCCTTAGTTGTTTAAATTTAGAAGTATTATTAACGTTGAGTATATGTTGAGGTATATCATTCCAAGCTTTGGCAACTTTGTGGGAGTATAGGGAATCTCCATTACTGTTATTTGACTTGCTGACCTTCAAAAGCAGTTTGCTAGAAGACCTTAAAGTTCTGCTGCTAGAATAGAGCTGAACTAGTTTGCTAATAGATGGACAGTTATCAAGGTGAAACACAATAGAGCGAGTTAGTACTAGTTGGTTATAGGTTAATATGTTGGTAAGTTCCAACCAGTTAAATTGATGTAGTATATATTAGTCCATAGTCCCACCAGGGGCTCCAATATTCTGGACCTGGTCATTACCAACATGGGAAATCTATGCTCCACACCTGTGGTTACCCCCTCATTGGTCAGGTCTGACCATAAGCTAATCACTCTTGACATCCACATCCCTCCCTCACCCCCCAGTAAGGAAACCTCCATAAACATCTTCCCCACAGCCATTTTCATGCTACTTAAGTCAAAAGTGGGAGGGGTGGGAGGTTGGCATAATGGTTAAGGTGTTTGCCTTACAGACACAAGGTACAGGGTTGGATTCTCACATGGGGTAATTGGCTAGGCTTAAAATGACCCAGAAGGGCAGTTAGCCTAGTACTAATCTATCAACCTATGAATCTAAGTGACAAACTTCATGACACCCGTGCAGACGGGAACTGAAAGTTCGACTGCTGAATCCTACACTAAGGCACTGTACGAGCACATCTGCTCGTGAATGAATCATGCCATCCCAAATAGAACCAAGACGTTCTTCTCCAAAAAAAGGAAGCCAATGTGGTGGTCCCCTACCATAAACAAACTTTACAACAAAAGGAAGAAACTGTTGCAGAAAAGAGGAAAATCCCAGGATGCAAAAAACTCCCTTACAAGCCTCAGTAAGAAGATGAGATCCCTCATAAAATCCTCCAGAGCTAGTTGCGAAAATAAAATTGCCAAAGAATCCAAAGACAACCACAAGGCATTATATAGCTATGTCAAGAATCTAAATGGCAATGCTCAGATCTGCTCTGAGCTACAACAGAATGGCATTAAGTATACTGATATCCAAGGATATTGCCAATATCCTGGCAGATCGATTCAGTGTCAACTTCACACCCGTGTCACCCCCTAAAGCCCATCTCAATACCGAAAGATTGCCAAATTCTGGTAATAATGGCTGCACAGGTAAAAAACGCACTCTCCAAAGCTAAGAATACAGTATCCATGGGACCAGACGACATCCCGGGCTGTGTACTGCATGAATTACAAAATGAACTGGCACCTCACCTAAGTGTCATGTTTAATCATAGCCTCACCTCAAGCTTCGTGCCCACTGAGTGGCACACAGCTACAGTTATCCCACTCCACAAGGGGAGATCCCCCTTGGATCCTGAGAACTACTGCCCCATCAGTCTGACGAGCCTGATCTGCAAAGCCATGGAACGTATTATCATGGAATTTATAAACAAAGACATTGGCAACCTTCAGACACTGGACCCCACCGAGTTTGGGTTCGTGAAGGGCTGACCTTGTCTCCGGAACCTGATTGACTTCTTCAAATCGGTCTCCAGAGCTGTGGACGAGGGTAAGGCGGTCCACACAGCCTATCTGGACCTTGCCAAGGCCTTCAACACCACCCCCCACTCTGGAATCGCAGATAAACTTACTAAGCTGGGCATTAATCCCTACGTCACTCGATGGGTTGCCAACTGGCTTACAGACAGAACCCAGACTGTAAAAGTAGCCGACTCCAAATCCATCTCCAGGCAAGTGGAGTACCTCTGGGTTCAGTCCTGGGACCGCTCTTGTTTATCATCTACTTCTCTGAAGTACAGGCCAACACTAAGGGACTCTGGCTAACAAAGTTCGCAGATGACTGCAAACTGAGAGCCATTATTGAATCCCCAAATGATGTGGATATTCTACAGAAGGGCCTTACAGAAACAGATGCTTGGTGCCAGAGCCATGGGCTCAAGCTTAATGCCAAGAAATATATAGTTATCCCCTTTGGGAAAAAAACATGTACCCATGAATTACCACATAGGTGGCAGTACACTAAACACTGAAAGTGTGATGAGAGACTTAGGGACACAGGTGGAAAGTGGTCTCGCCTTCAATAACCACATCGCCACAACAGTCAGGAAATCCTTTCTATGTGACGCACCTCATCACTAATGGCTTTTCATCCAGAAAAAAGGAGGTAATTGCCCCACTGTACTCATCCCTGATTAGACCCATTATAGAATACAACTCCCCATTTGGTGTGTACCTCTCAAGACATCTGCAACAACTGGAAAGGCCTCCGAAATAGCTCACTAAAAGAATCACATGCCTAAAGGAGATGCCCTATGCTGACCATCTAAAAAAAACTTTAGCCATACTCTGTCGCATATAGTCTACTTGGAGGTGATCTCTGCTTAACATACAAGGCCATGTCAAACCCAGTGCTGCTGGACATGCTACACTTAAAGAAATCTCAATCCCTCAGAGCCACGCTCTCCAGGGTTCTAAACCTTGTCATCACAATGAACAAAACATGCTGGAGGGATAGTTTCCTGACCCAGAGTCTCCCCAGACTCTGGAATAGACTGCCCATACATGTCAAGCTGAGCGCCTCTTTGGCCCTCTTCTAAAGGAACCTTGACGATTGGATGGGAGATAGGAAATTCACCCTGGGGATCACGTCAGTCACCTTGCTATACAGGGGTCCAGGGAAGTGAATATTGTGGGAAGAAATAGCCAGGGAATTGTTATGGCTAGATTTGTATAGGCCCTAGGGTAGGGCTGATAGCCTAGTACCAACCTTTGAACCTGTATAGTACAGTGATGGGTTCTGTCTATGTCTGGCAGTTAACACAGTAGGATAAAGGTTTCAGCTGTTAATGAGCCGATTCCTGTACCTAGGGTGTATGGTTTGATTCCCCCCACCTTCATTTGCCTATTGTGCGAGTCTGAGCAAGTCACTTAACCAGACTGTTCTCCCAGGATGCCCCTGAAAAGTGACAGTTTGTCCAGTGGACTTAACCTGTCAGCAAATAGGTAAAATATCTCCAAAGGGGAGTGTACATACCAGGTAGGTGTAAATTATTTATTTTACATTTGTTTACCAGGAAGGTTCGACTGGGGCAGAAGCCTGTTTTCAGTGGAGGACCAGGGAGAAATGCTCCATTACAGTTTACAAGATCAGAAGCAGAAATTGTACTTACATCGCATGATAGGTTGCAAACAGAACTAAACTGTTTCAACACAAGAAGAAACTGTAAAAGCACAGCATGACTGATTACAGCATAGCTTATTGGTTGCAAACATAACTAAACTGTTTCAACACCAGTAGAAGTTGTAAAAGCACAACCTGACTGATTACAACATAGCTTATTCTGTTTCATTATTTGTACAAGACTCAAATGAAAAATGTATAAGGAGATCACATAGACAAGTGTCATATAGGGTTATAGGTGTTCAAGTAAACAGAGATATGCATAAAAGATAGGCCCCCAGATTCAGCAAGCTCTGCACAGGGTGCCTGAATAGTGCAAGAGCTGCTGCATACAATATGGCCAAGTGATCCAGGAACGAGCCCCTGAGACATGCATGAGTAGGGTTACTACCTGTCCCACTTTGCGAGAGACGGTCCCTCTTTGGGCAGTTGTGTCCTGCAAAAAAATTGTAAAAATGGCAAATGTCCTGACATTTTTAGGGCAAAATTCTTCCCTATATTTTATGTAATAGTTGCATAAAACAGTTATTCTGTATCTGAAACACCTAAATGCTATAAGAAACGGAATAATCGGCTAAAATGCTACAAGAGTAAACTTTTATTTCATAAGTTCATAGGTTCATAGATTATTACTAGGCTATTTGCCCTTGTGGGCCATTTTAAGCCTAGCCAACTCCCCCATGTGAGAATCAAACCCTGCACCTTGTGTCTGCAAGGTAAACACCTTAACTCGGGTCTCCCTGCAGATGTACCACATGTCATGTGAGTAAACATTTTAAGACACAATTCTTAGGCAAAAAAGTGAAGTTCTGTCCTTTGTACTGGCCGTGGGTATGTTTTGGCCTGCAAAATCTGATGTCGGTACCACAATTGTCTCACTTTGACCATTTGAAAAGGTGGCAACCCTATGCAAGAGCACGTCTACGCTATTCCCGCATGCACACCACTGCTTTATGCTAATTACCTCATTTGCTGGTGAAAACCATGTAAATGAGGTGAATTAGCAATCCAGGAAGCAAGCAGGTGTCTGTGGAGGAATAGTGTAACCTGCAGAAATGTATTCGGTTACTAACCAAATACATTTCTGCAAATTACAAAACGGAGACATGACAGCTCAAAAGAAAGCATGTATTCAATGTAGTAGGCATGCCAATGGCCAAATATATGGCCATTGGCATGAAAAATAGTTGCAAATTTATAAAAAACAATGCAAACACCTTTCCGTCTAGATTTTCCTACAAACTCTACACCACTGGTGTACACAGACGGGGAAATTTTACCTGACAAAACTAACAAAATGTTAGGGGCTGCTGTCGCTCTCGTACATCAATATGTGCAAGAGGCTGAGGGTGGTGAGGATGTGAATGCTGACAACCATCCCACAGTGAGGGGGAGGAGAAGAGTGTACAGACCCAGGGTAATCTACCAGTGGCTACACGAGCTGGAGATAGTGGAGCGCTATAGGGTGGACAGGGACATTCTACAGCAAATTGTTGAGCGCTTCTGGCCCCGCATCACACACAGAACCAACAGAGAGGCACCCATCCCAGTGGATAGCAAGGTTTGTGTAGCCTTAAGAATACTAGCCACAGGTACCTTCCAAAGGGCAACTGGGAATATCATGTGGATCTCACAGGCATCAGCATCCATGGTAATCCACCAGATGTTCTTAGTGTTTCACTGTTGCAGTCATCACACTTGGGTTATCCTGCCAGGGGTATCCCTTAGTCGGCCCGAATACCAGAGACTTAGTATTTCTGCGTCGGTTGCTGTTGCTCCAGGACTGACATCATGTCGTCACTGGTATAAAAACAGGCAGCTGACGCCATTACATCAGTCTTTCTTGCCAAGCAGCCCGAAGCAGATGCAGTTCGCACAAGTGCCGGTTGGCTGCTATCTGAGTTTTCATTTCCAAATTGAAGTTGAAGTCTTCTAAAGCCAAGTACTCCGTTGGGGATCCTTTTTTTCTTGCTTTAACCTATGTCAGAAAAAGTTAATAATTGTCTCACCTGTGGAAAGCAAATACCACACCAAGACTTCATTCTTACTGCATCACCTGTTTAGGCCCAGACTACGATGTCCCTTGCTGTCACTTTTGTGCTTTGTTCAACGTCAGGACTATATGTTGTCGGGCCCTTATTGTAGCTAGAAATTTTCTCTCCCAGTCCTCGAATTCCGATATGGCTTCGGTAAGCCATCCGACTACCGATCTTCCAAAAAATGTAAAGATAGACAGAGACAGAACACACAGGTCCAAAACTGCCGACGATGCTTCCGTTAAGCTAGCTGTCAGTTCTCTGGTCTTCAGTGAGGCACTTTTGCAGCACCTGATGCCTGATTCCGGGGATTCGCAGGCTGCTATCGAGAT
This sequence comes from Protopterus annectens, assembly GCF_019279795.1. Classification (NCBI taxonomy): domain Eukaryota; kingdom Metazoa; phylum Chordata; order Ceratodontiformes; family Protopteridae; genus Protopterus; species Protopterus annectens. The sequence continues at coordinate 890,111,538 of NC_056730.1, read as the reverse complement.
CCTTTCAGAGTTTGGTATGCCGCGAGACTTTTCTTTGACTAAGGATCCTGCAGATGTCTCTACCTTGGATGGGTCCAGAGCCGCTGAGCAGGCACTGGCTTCTGAGGAGGTTTCTCGCACTACTGATACTCTACACAAACTGATGACTTCTTTCTCATCTTCAGTTCTTTCTAAAACTACCTAGTTTCTAAGGCCCAGGTTACGAACAATGCCCAAAAAAACGACGACCCAAGCTCAGGCACCTGCTTCCATGCCTCAATCTCAAATGCTTAAAATGGCGGAAGACCTTATTATGCTTATTAGGGGAAGCCAGGCCACCCCTTCCAAGAGAAAAAGAGACTTGTCCCCAGTAGTTTTATCTGAACAGGAGTCTGATGACTCTGATGCTTCTGAATATGAAGACATGCAACCCCCTCTCTGCTTATGAGGATTCTGATGCAGAGGAATCCATTCCTTCTGCCTCTCCACCTGAGGATTTTTATTTTGGTGAAACCCTATATACTTTAAGGGAGCATTTCCAATGGGAATGTCAGGACTATCCTCAGTCAAAAAAGAGACTCTGGGAATTCTTAGATTTACCACAGCACAGACTGACCTTTAGACATTGTCTTGGATGTTGTGGATGATGTTTTTATGGAATCCAGTTTGACTCCTGACACCCTTCCTCCTGCTCTCAGGAAACCTGACAGGTACTGCAGAGTCCCTGACTCTCACAAACTCCTTTTCAAAAATCCTACTGCTGACCCAGAGGTCATCTCTCAAAGATCTAAAGGAGTTAAAGCAGCTTCAGCTAAGAATCCCACCCCTTCAGACAGGGATTCCCAAGTTTTAGACAGCTGGGGTAAAAAAGTATACACCTCTGCAACTCTTGCTATTAGAGCACTAAATTGTCAGTTCCACATGCTGAAATATCAGCAGCATACTATGGAACTCCTCAAACAAAACATATCTTCCTTTCCTGTTTATGCAGAAAATAAAGAATTACAAGAGCTTATGCATTCTGTAAGCCAGGTTACTCAGCACACCTTGCAATGTGGCTTTGACACCCTAGAATCATCTTGCAGGGCAGCAGTCACTGGTTCTGTCCTTAGAAGGCATGCTTGGCTTAAGGAACAGACCTTGCCAGACCATGTCAAATCAAAATTACTGGACGCACCATTGAACAAAGACAATTTGTTTGGCACCAAGGCAGAAAAGTCTTAAAAAAGATGGAAGAAAAAGCTCAATCTATGCAGACAGAGGTTCAGTAGGCATTGCCCCTCCAAGCACTGGTCCTTTCCGGCCCCCTCTAGGCCAGCTCAGCCCAGACCCAGGGGAAGCAGATCCCCCCCCCCCTCAGACAGCAGTCCCAGGGAATGCAGAGATCTAAGCAATGGAGTTCCTCCTCTTAAAAAACAGGGAGTGCTAAGCCACCCCCTTATGGTAAGAACTCACAATGACTTTTCACCTCCACCCCTTACTTCTGCCATCCTGCTTGTGCCCCTTGGAGGAAAACTCTCCGTCTATGCAAACAACTGGCACTCTATTACCAAGGACCGATGGGTCCTCAACATAGTGTCTCAGGGATACAAATTTTATTTCCACACTCTGCCAACACCAAAAGGGTTTGCAGGTCTTCCTTCAAACCAGTGGACAGAGGCCAGAAAGCAAGTCCTTTCCCTGCTGTCCATGAGGGCAGTACAGCATGTTCCTGCAGACCAGATAGGCCAAGGTTTCTATTCCAGTCTCCTGCTACCCAGAAAAGAGGGCACCTGGCACCCAATCCTCGATCTAGCCATTCTAAACACCTTTCTGGTGATACCAAAATTCAAAATGCTCACCCTCCAGCAGCTTCTTCTAATGCTTTCCAAGGATGCTTGGTTAGTCACCCTGGACCTAAAAGAGGCCTACCTGCACATCCCAATCAGGGAATCTTGCAGGAAATATCTACGTTTCAGGGCAGAATCTATGCACTTTCAGTTCTCTGTGCTTCCCTTTGGGTTATCCACTGCTCCCAGAGTTTTCACAAAATGCCTGGCTCCATCCATTGCTTTTTGCAGACAAAGAAATATTCAAATTTACCCCTACTTAGATGATTGCCTGATTCAGGCAGACATGAAAAGCTGTTACAACACCTGACTTTTGTAAAGAACCTACTGACCTCCCTGGGGTATACTGTCAACGAAAACAAAATTAGTCCCCACACAAAAAATTGTATTCATAGGTTCATAGGTAGGTACTAGGCTATCGGCCCAAGGGCCTACGTAAGCTTAGCCAACAAGGTTCCCTGGCTTATGCCACCCAAGAAAGTTATTTTCCTGTGCCACTGTCGAGCAGAGACACAGAAGTGATCCCCGGGGTGTATTTCCTATTTCCCATCCACTCATCAAGATTTTTCTTGGTTCCATCCAGTACACAATAGTACTAGCAGAGGACAGTTGTATCTATACTGCATGCATGAAGCCCTGTACCTACACGAAAAATGAATGTCTTGCGTCACCATGTAAAATTTTTAAGAATCTCACAAGAATTTGGTACATCATTCTATGGCGTACTAGCTCAGATCCTCTGTGCACAAGTACAAGGACCCAAGGACCATGACTCAGACTCGTATGTAAAGATCTCCCTAAAAAGTCTCAGTGTTATCTTATACCTCTGATTCTGTACTGTTTACACAGCACTTTTAATCCATTCCCTGAAATGACCTGCAAGGTACTTTACATTTAAGTGTTAAGAAAAAATTGCCCTACCACATGAAAATATATACACAGCACTACACAATTCAAATTTCTCAAAATTACTAACCAAGAAATAAAAGTATCTTCCTTTTGTTACAAGCATACCCTTTACTTAATAAAAATGATCCACCCTTCTTACTATTTCTCTTAAAAGCTTTCCACTGCTATATTCCCAAGCAGTAATGCACACCACAGTGACATACTTTAGCAAGAATGTTCATCCTATAAATTTAGACAGGTAAGAGCTACTATTCCTAGAAAAACATTAAACACTGATGCTTTGTTATGCATGTGCCAACAGAGAAGTTAAAGTAAGTCTAGTAAACCTACATTAATTAATGAATTACAAACCAACAGCAACTAATGGAGACAATACTGACAGTAAAGGCAGTGCTGGATAAGTAAGTGTGACAAAAAATCTTCAGCTAGAATTGATAAAGAAGGTACTACCAATATCTACAACTGTGGTAATAAAATCTATAAATGGGTATATAAATCACTTAACCAATAACTGTGATGCAATACCAACAAACAAGGCTCTAAACCACTAAACAGTTCCTCTTTCACCTTCTTTCGGAGGTGCATACATATTAGTCATACTAGGATGATTAGTTTCAAACTATACATCACAAAATAATATTGTTTTTTTCTTTCTCCACAACCAAAGCATTTAAGTCAACATCCTCATTTCCTATGATCATTACCAGCACCAGTTAAAGGACAATAGGATTCAATTATTAAATGTTCAACTTCTCTGTCCTTTTCTCTCTATTTATTATCCCTACTATGAATAAACAACACAGCATTTAAAATATTGTAAATTGACTGATGTCCTTCAAGGATGCATCTGCAGTCCTTACAAATGGGTTGTCCTGTCGTCAGGCAGCCCTTCGGTCAGCCGGATTCCAAAGTCTGGGTCTGGCCTCGGCTGGTGTCGCACTTCACCCGACGTCATAGCTGCAGTTCTTCGGGTATAAAGGCATCAGCCGACGCCATTTTCCTCAGTCTTTCTTGCCGCGTGGCGCCCAAAGCAGAAGCTGTTCGCAAGTGCTGGTCGGTCAGAACCAGAGATTACTACTACAAGTACCGAAGACTTCTAAAAAGCTAAGTACCCCGTTGGGGACTCTTTCTTGCCTCAGCCAATGTCAGAAAAAGTGGGGAAACAAATACCTCATAAAGATTTCCACTCTTACTGCTTACCTTGCTTAGGCCCAGACCACGACGTAGCAGCTTGTCTAGCCTGTGCTTCTTTCAACCGACGGACACTTAGACGTCGGTCGGAATTTGCTGAAGAGTTTTTCGGCTCCGATTTCGCTTACATTATGCCGTCGGATACTCCGACTACGCAAATTTCTAAAAAACGCAAGGAAAAGGACCGACACTCGCGGTCCGTGGTTTCGGCTGAAACCGCGGTTAAGCCAACCGCGAGTGTCTCGGTTTCGGCTGAAACCGAGTCCACGGTTCTTCCTTCGGCCGAAAGCTTGCCACTTACCGAGGCTTCATCCAGCCAGGCTGAATCTGCTACTGAATTCACACCTGCTCTTGCAGGTTCGCAGGATTTATCTGATACTATCCCTTTGGATATTTCTACCCCTGCACGTGGAGCTGCTAGGCCTCCTGCATCCATGTCGATTAAGGCTTTTGCCAGGGCTAAAGCAGCTAAAACTACCAAAACTGTGCCTGCTAAGACCCCCTCTCACAGGCCTAGCTCTAGTTCACAAATGCTTAGTCTAGCAGAGGATCTCATTTCTTTGATCCGGGGATCCCAACCACATCCAGACAGGGCCTCTCACCCACCTCCAGAGAAGAGGATTAGAGTAGAGCCCCCTGAGCCAGTTTCTTCAGATGGCTCCTCTAATGAATCAGATAATTCAAACCCTCCAGAAGGCCCCTTTTCTCCTTATGAGGACTCTGATGCAGAAGACTCCATTCCTTCTGCCTCTCCGCCTGAGGAATTTTATTTTGGGGAAACCTTGCATGCTATGAGGGAACAATTTCAATGGCAGGGCCAGGATTTTTCAGACTCTAGGAAAAGGCTTAGAACCTTTTTGCATTTGCCACAGCATAGGCCTTTAGCCATTCCTCCAGTACTTACTGTTGTGGATGATGCTTTTAATGATGCTTGTACTGCTCCTGATTCTCTTCCTCCGGCCCCTGCTAAGCCCGATAGGTACTACAGGGTTCCGGACTCACATTATCATTTGTATAAGGCCCCTTTTGCAGACCCCGAAACCATCTCCCAGGGACCCAAGGCTGTAGCAGCTTTTTCTACCAAAAACCCCCTCCCCTCTGAAAGGGAATCTAGGGCCTTAGAGAGATGGGGTAAAAAAGTTTACACTTCTGCTACTCTTTCAGCTAGGGCCTTGAACTGTCAATTCCACATGATTCAGTATCAGGAATTTATGTTAGACCAATTAACTAAAAAACTGTCCTCGGATGAACCATTAGACAAAAAATCTGTACAGGAAATGGTACATAACATTCAGCAGGTCAGTAATCATTCCTTAAAATGCGGCTATGATGCACTGGAGGCTTCCTTTAGATCAGCCATGACTGGCACAGTGATCAGAAGACATGCATGGTTAAAAGAGCAGTCCTTACCAGACCATGTTAAATCAAAGCTCCTAGATGCTCCCATTGATAAGCTCAATTTGTTTGGCTCCCTGCAGCAGGTGCTGAAGAAGGTGGAAGAGAAAGCAAAATCTGTCCAGACAGTCAAGGATTTCTTGCAGGTCCAGCCTCCAAGGTTTAGCAGGAACTGGCCTTCCAAGAATTGGTCCTTTCCAGACACCGACAGAGGCTAAACAAATAGCATGATCACCAATCAATAAAAAACTTACTTGGTTGGCGCGCTCATGTAGGGACACTGCACCACACTTCTCTTCAAGCGCCAGAGCTCTGAGAGGCAAAAATAGGCTCAAGAGGCAGGGGTCAATCCAGAGGTGCCTACAGGGACGCCAGTGGCAGGCTAACAACCAACGAGGTACAGCCACAGATCCAGCCACCACCACTTCCACAGGACAATCACAGTGACTTGGCTCTAGCACCGCCTACCAGGGAACAACTAGAGGCACCCTTAGGCAGGAAGCTAGCCTTATTTTCAGTAAACTGGCATTACATCACAGGAGACAAATGGATTTTAAAGACAATAGACCAAGGTTACAGGTTTCACTTCCATACTCTACCAAGGAAGAGAGGAATGCCAAACCTACCTCCAAATCAGAAGACAAAAGCTCTAGAACAAATAACTCACTTACTAAGGATGAGAGCTGTAGAAAGGGTACCATCTATGGAACAAGGGCAAGGATTTTACTCCAGACTCTTCCTGGTACCAAGAAAAGAAAACCAATGGAGACCTATTCTCGACCTGTCCGCTTTAAACACATACCTCATTGTTCCAAAATTCAAAATGCTGACCCTACAGCAGCTTCTTCCCATGCTGGGCAAAGAGTCCTGGCTGGTAACTCTAGATCTCAAGGAGGCATACCTGCACGTCCCCATACGACCAAATTGCAGAAGATACCTCAGATTTCTTGCAGGATCAGAGCATTATCAATTCTCAGCATTGCCCTTTGGCTTATCTACTGCCCAGAGTATTCACGAAATGCCTGGCATCAGTAATTGCTCATTGCAGGCTTCAGGGAATTCAAATTTACCCTTACCTGGACGACTGCCTGTTACAAGTGGACAACAAAAACAAATTAACAAAAGATTTGGAAAGGGCCATTCATCTACTACAAGCCCTGGGATACACAGTCAATATAAAAAAGTCAAGGCTGATACCATCCCAAAGGATAACCTTCTTGGGTGCAGATTTGGACACAACAAAACAAATGGCATTCCTGACAGTAGAAAAACAGGAGCAACTCCCTTTCTACTTCATGGCATTAACAAAGCAGAACCAGCTAACAGCAAGAAAAGTCCTGCAAGCTCTCGGTTACATGGCATCCTGCATAATATTAATTCCACATGCCAGACTACATATGAGAAAGTTACAGTGGTACCTAAGGAATTTATGGTCTCAGCACAAGCATAGCCTAGAAACCCAAATTCCAATAATTCCATGCCTGAAACAAGAATTCCAATGGTGGGCCCAGGCCTGTCAATCAAACCAGGGACTGCCCTTCCACAGCACTCAACCAAGCCAGACCATCACAACAGATGCCTCAGACCTCGGTTGGGGGGCACACATGCTGGACAAGTGCATGCAAGACTTATGGACTCAAGACCAGCTGCACCTACACATAAATCAAAAGGAAATGCTGGCAGTAAAACTGGCAATTCAGGCATTCAGACCATTTCTTCAACAGGGTCAACTGCTGATAAGGACGAACAACACCACAGTTATGTGGTACATCAACAAACAGGGAGGCACACATTCATACCCTCTATGCCGGATGGCAATGGACCTCTGGAATGTGGCACTGAGCTTCAACATTCAGCTACAAGCAATTTTTGTGCCAGGAAAAGAAAATATACTAGCAGACATCCTAAGCAGAACTACCACGGATGCCCACGAATGGATGCTGCATCCGGACATCTTCAAAACCATTACAGGAAATGGGGACTGCCAGAAATAGACTTATTTGCATCCCCACACAATCACCAACTGAAAAAATTCTGCACAAGGACATACCACCCACTTGCTTGGAAAGTGGACTCCCTATCTTTCAGTTGGACAAACCTGACAGCATATGCATTCCCACCTCTTCCTTTGATGCACAAGGTGCTACTGAAGATCAAAGAAGACCGTCCAAGGATCATCCTGATAGCTCCAGACTGGCCAAGGCAACATTGGTACCCATTACTGAGGAGTATGTCTCGGGAACAAATATGGCCTCTGCCCCTAGTTCCCTTGCTGTTAACACAGAACAACTTCAAAACCCTGCATCCAAACCTGAAAACACTGCAGCTGACTGCCTGGAACATTGCATAAGACCAAATAACCCAGATTTATCTCAAAGGGTTAAAGACATTATCTTGGAGGCTCGCAGACCCTCAACAAGAAAAAATTATTCAGCAAAATGGAAAAGATATCTCATTTGGAGTACTGCAAAGGAGAGAATGTGTCACTGGTAAACATAGCTAACATCCTGGAATACTTGGCAGAGCTCTTCCACAACGGCCTGTCCTATTCTTCCATTAAGATTCATGCATCAGCTATTTCAGCAGAATACAACTTGGATCCTCCAGTATTCTCACATCCTCTGCTCAGGCAGTTTCTGAGAGGGATTAAAATGTAAAGCCACCCAGGAAGCCGCCATTGCCAGCATGGGACTTGAACTTTGTGCTAGAAAAGTTGACACTCCCTCCTTCGAGCCAGCAGCAACAGCAGAATTACAGTACTTATCATGGAAAACTGCTTTCCTGCTTGCAATCACTTCAGCAAGAAGGGTATCTGAGCTACAGGCATTAATGGCAGTACAGCCCTTCCTGATCTTCCATCAAGATAGTGTCCATGAGAACTAATCCTACTTTTATGCCAAAGGTGGTCTCCAGGGTATCTTTAAATCAAGCTATCCACCTACCTACATTCTTCCCCAACCCACAAAACAGGGGAGAATGACTGCTGCATACCTTGGATGTACATAGACAATTACATTACTACCTGGACAGGACCAAGAGCAATAGAAAAACTGACCAGCTACTGGTAGCATATGCAACAGGAATGGAAGGAAAAGCAATTTCAAAACAGACAATCTCTAAGTGGATAGGAAATTGCATTAGATTTTGTTACTCCTACCATGGAAAGAAAACTCCAGAAAACATCAGGCCTCACTCTACAAGGGCTACAGCCACTACCACAGCTTTTTTACGAGGAGTGGCTACCAAAGACATTTTAGAGGCTGCTACTTGGAGCTCCGTGCATACATTTGCCAAGCATTATAATTTACCTTTATACTCCAGATCCCGAGCAGGTTTTGCCACTGTTGTTTTGCAAGGGATCTTAACTACATCATAATCTATTTCTCCTCCTCCCCCAGTTTGGCTATGGTATTCTACCCATTTGTAAGAACTGCAGATGCATCCTTGAAGGACATAGTACAGTTTTGTACCTACCATAAATGTAGATGTCCGATAGGCATGCATCTGCAGTCAGGATTACCCACCCTCCTTCCCCTCTGTGGTACTCCTAGGGTATTTGCCCATCTTGTAGCTAGCTGGGGGAATCTATTATGGTGTATTTGTTTGTATATATGTACATACATGCTTATTTTTTGTTTGTTCTCTACTATTTGGAACCATTTGCATTTATCCAAATTTAGCCTTCCTAGAGGGCACCTGGCATCTGGGGCAAGAAACACTGAGGAAAATGGCATTGGCTGATGCCTTTATACCCGAAGAACTGCAGCTATGACGTCGGGTGAAGTGCGACACCAGCCGAGGCCAGACCCAGACTTTGGAATCCGGCCGACCGAAGGGCTGCCTGACGACAGGACAACCCATTTGTAAGGACTGCAGATGCATGCCTATCGGACATCTACATTTATGGTAGGTACAAAACTGTACTTTTCTCTCCACTACAACAGTACTTTACTGTACTGTGGTGGTTTCACTTTCAAAAAAACATTTAGCCACCCTTGTTACAGTCGCCAATTCACTGATGTCAACAAGGCTACAGAATACAGGTAGTTTTCTGGCCAGTTGCCTCCCCAAACTGACATCACCATGACTGTCCTAAAAACCTACCCATGATGTGATGTCACAGCTCCCTGGTCCTTCCCCTACCCAAACAGAAAGTAAAGGCTAGAACAAGAAAACAGTACGCGAGTCAAGTCTCCTGCTGTGAGCTGACAATCACAGTAGGCAACCACTCAAATTACCCATAGCACTTTGACAGCTAGGGAAGTTAGGTGTGAAGGGGGATGAGAGAGGAGTCAGTCGTACAATTCAGGCTTTGCAAAAAATGCAGTTTAGGCATTCTAAAAAGAAGCAGCAGTAAAAAGCACTTTGAAAGTCTGTTCTGTGCCATTTGTATTGTTTGTGTTTTAAGTAGCCACTGAACGGCATGAAATGTTGCTAAAACTGAATGAAAGACAGCAGTGTATACATGCAAAATCAATGCTGTGACAGGAGCTTTAGGAGAAGCCTGCATTTTGGGATACCTACAGCCAGACTAAACAATCAGAATGACTTTGCCAGACCCCATGTGGTCAGACTCAGAAATGACGTATAACAATATTTAAAAACCTATAAATAGTCCCAGAGTGGTGTTAAAATGTAGGAAATACCAAACCATGATGAAATAAAACAGGGTTTTTTTTTTTTTTTGAGTCTGAGTGTGCGGTTCTCCTTTAATGTCCATTTCTGCTTTTTTGTTTTGCCCGCTCACTTTTTAAAATATGTCTCACATCTTGGGAGCAAATCAAAGCTATATTACATTTTTCCACCCACTCAAAAAAAAAATTGTGTTTTCTGAATTTCTTCTACTATTTACATTGAGAAGGTACTTTAACAACCCCCATTTAAGCTTTTTTTAGTAACAATACTTTTCCTCTTTATATTTTGCTTTTTTCTGAACCCCCCCAGGTAAATCTCTCACCGTACATATCATCTTGCAACTAAGATTTTCCTGTGAAATATTCCCTTGCTCCTCTTTCTTTTCACTCATAAAAAATCAGTAAACAATATCACTGCAAGAAAATGAAACGTACACAAGTATGGTAGCCATAAATGGTAACAAGAAAAACTTGCCCACACTATATCCGAACCAATGCATTAACTATAACAATGACCCACATATCACAGCAAAAATACCTGACTCACATCAGCCATTCAGAGACTGAGTGACACACAATGTCCAAACACCATCTACACACTAGCACAATAAAACGACAGTTCATTGTTTGTGTACTGCTTAATGGGAAGATACTCAAATCAGTGATTTATCTAAAGGGGGAAAGACAATAAACGTCCCAAGCCCCAACCTGACATTGTTATAAACAAAGTCCAGACATAAAAAGATAACACTGATCCTTATCAGTCACCTTTGCAGTATCTTCCCATTAAGCAGTACACAGCCAATGGACTTTGAAAATCATCACAGTATGTGCAATCTTTAGCTCTATGATTACACTACACCAGCTACACTGACTGCTGCTATATTGTGCTAGTGTGTAGATGGTGCAGTACAATCACTTTCAGCTTTCAAATGCTCCACACTGCAATAAAGTTTCTGAACATACTGCCTACTCATTTCTTATGAAGCACACAGCTGCGAGGTTTTCATGTCATAACCAATATTAAATTTTACTTTGTCAATATATCTGAATACTTATAAATCAGCGACGATCTAGTGATAATAGATAAACGTGTTATAAACACCCAAGATATAAAAACAGCAAGGCTGAAACATGAGTATGTGGAATTCTGCACAACCTGTGCATACATCAAATACGTGGGATTGACTAAACACGCTACTTTGAAATAAAAACAAAATTGTCTATTTTGGCACAGTTCAACATTTTAGATATGGTTCCCCATCTTTATCAGACACCACCGACAGACTTGATATAGTAAACCCTCAAGTTAACCAGAACTCAAACAACTGGGGGGGGGGGCAATCGAAGAAATACAGTACAATTTTCATGTGTTGCACTTGTTTCACCCCCCCCCCCCGCAGAAACATACCTTATATTTTTAGAGTTTTAAAAAGGAAGACAGAAATAACCCCCCCCCCCCCCAACCTAAGAATAAGTCAAACCAAACAAATAGCATAGGATACAGTATTAGTCAGGCTTACTTTTAATGGTAACTCTCAAGCAACCAGAAACTACAGTTACCCGGCATCTATTAATCCTCATGGGTACCGTGTTAACTAAGAGTTTACTGTAAATGCACAACAATCTATTTATGACTGGAGCAACCCTATCATAATTCTTTGCTGTGCATGGAATTTTATCTGTTTTGTGTACTATCAGTTATATGAATAAACAGATGAAGTGTTGTACTGCTGCATGTTCTATGGCTTTGAAGTTAGTAAAACATTTAGTGCTTCGGCAAAGACAGCAGGCAGAAGCAAATGTCCCTTCTTAAGGATTTAAAACCTGTTACATGCTTTAAACTGACATATTGTTTTACTGTGCGCCTGAGACAGTGAACTACCCAACAGTTTTGAAATTCTTTTTAGCTTCCTGACAATGTTTTGTGGTGGCAATGTTATCCAGATTTCTTGAGCTAAAAGCTTGAAAGGTATCAATCCAGCATTATACCATGACCCCCCATTAATATTCTAAAACGTGCACGCTGATTGGCCAGCGTGCACATTGTAAATCGAGTTATACTAATGGAAAAAGGTCCGGTTGCCCGGACTTTTTTCCGTTAGTATAACTCTATTTTTAAAACACTGTCTCGCTATGTTAAATGGGTTTAACATAGCGAGACAGCTTTAAAATAAGCAACGGAGATCTCTCTTGCTTATTTTAAAGCTGTCTCGCTATGCTAAACCCATTTAACATAGCGAGACAGGTTTTAAAAAAACAAGCAACGGAGAAAGCAAGATCTCCGTTGCTTTTTTTTTACTGTTTCGCTATGTTAAATGGGTTTAACATAGTGAGACAGCTTTAAAATAAGCAACGGACATCTCCGTTGCTTATTTTAAAGCTATCTCGCTATGTCAAACCCACTTAACACAGCGAAACAGTAAAAAAAAAAAAAGCAACGGAGATCTTGCTTTCTCCGTTGCTTTTGCCCACAGCTCTGATGTACTGCGCACCTGCGCAGTACATCAGAACTGCCGCGGATGCCAGACATCTGCGGAAGGGCAGCAAACAGGCATTATACTATGCCATTATTTAAGAAAAGTAATAGTTTCTTTTCTTAAATAATGTCATGGTATAATAGCAATAACCCACTTCTGGGTGTGGGCAATGCTGTACTTACCCACGGTTGGCTCTGTTTGGTTCCTCGGGCTTCGCCCTCGGGACCAAACCACGCCAACCGTGGGTAAATCCAGCATCACCCACACCCAGGCATGGGCCATTGCTATAATATTATTAGCATTTCTTCTTCAAGAAAGATTAAACACAGCCCAAGTAAAAAAAATGATCCCCACATTCATACTCTGTACTCTTCTACTGTCTACACAAAATGATAAAAAGCAAACAAAAACACCTGGTCCCCCAGATCTGTTCCTTTGCTATCTTTTTTGTAATAAACGTGCAAGACGTAACACTGGCTCAGACAAATAAAGAAACAATATAGCATACCCAAGCTAACATTCTACAGTTTCAAATTCTACACACAGTCACCATGATGAAACAAAGATAAAATGTAATCCAGTATAACCAACTGATTATGGCCTATACAATCCTCTATAATCCGGACAATACTCCTGCACTTAAAAATATGATCACCCCCTATAACAATCCTACACCACTTCGATCCTCTAACAAACTACTAATTCAGACTAGCAAAATTAATAACACAGCCGGTGACTCTCTCTTTGCAAACTCTATAAGTAGATCCTGGAACTCTCTTCCAGCTGATATTACCTTACTTTCCACCGTAGGTCAATTTAAAACTAGACTCAAACAACATTTGTCACTTAACTGGCTATGTCAATGTATCAAGCCTGGCTAACTCTCTCCAGAATGTGTAAAAATCTGTTAACCAGTTTACTGTGTAATTTAATTTAATCCTGATTTGCGCTCAGGATTAACTCTAACCTGTGGAACTTGTTTAACTTGCTTACTTATGCAATCTCTGTAAACAGTCTGTTTGTAATATGTAATGCTGGTATTATGTAATGCTGTATCTGCTTACCCTTGGGGCTTTTCTCCCCGGGCCTCCGCTGAAAATGGACATGCATCCAGTCGGACTATCCCGGTCAACAAATGTAAAATAAATAAATGTTCTGAACTTCTATACTACTCACTCAGCCATGATAAAGCTGCCTCTCCAAGGGAGGGAAAATATGGTAAAGTTACAAACAACTTGTTATGCAGGACTTCCCTACACAAAAATTTTAATTTTAATAGAATACAAGCAGTGAGAATATGGGAAGCAAATACTTGTAATAGAGAGTTAATACATATCCAACAGCGTTAGTGCATGTAGTAAGATGAACAGCATTTCATGCAAAACAGTAACAGGTAATCCCCATTTGTACCTATGTGTGGCATTACAGAGAAAGAAAATACATTACAGGACAAAGAAAAAGTTGCATTGAGGGTGCATACTTTCATTAAACAAAGCTGCCATTTGAGGTAGCCAGTCTATTTTGGGGTGGGGTAAATTCAGTCATTTTGTATTCGTAACAACACAGCTTTAAGAAGGTGAATATCAAGGACATAACTTATGAAAAGTCAGGGATCTTAAACTTCTGACAAGTGACCAATTAATGTGATTACCTCTTCAGACATGGCCAAATGTCATACTACCATTTCACCCATATAAAAGGCAGTGTGAACGTGTGGAAAAGAAAAATGCAACTGTACTAAGTAGCAAACAAAATGGAACCCAAAATAACCACAAACTTCTACTAGCAACGAGTGTGATTAGGATGAACACTTATTATAAACGAGCTGCTTTGTGAGTAAACATTAAAATGCTGCACTACGTTTGGGTGTAAACCAATGGTCTTGCTACAGCCTACGAATACAGTGCTAGAAAGTTGTCCTTCTTTAAAGTTATTATGTTCAAAAAAAGGAGCGCTCACCTCCCCTCAGAAACACACAGTTTCAGTTCCACTGGAACAAAAGGTCAACTAGTGAAGGTAGAAGAGCCATCAGGCCTGAGAGTTAGGGTGGGAGGAGGGGTGAAGCAAAACAGTCCAAAAGGTAAAACTGGCCATAATTACTGGAAAATCATTTTAACTCGTCTGACTTCTTTCAACACTACTGACTAAAACAAAGTTATGGATGAAGATAAAAAGGTTATCTGTATAAGAATAAGAACTACTACTCGCTCATTTGGCAAATAGAGGAAAAAAGAAAGGTACAATACCACTGACATCTTGACTGCTTATCCTAAGCATTATTTTAAATTAGGCCAAGGTTCCACAGCAAATTAATCCTCCTTTCTTTTAAAAAGAACAGAATAACTTTATAAGTTTGTTGTGGCTATTTCTTGTGGTACAGAAACTCAACTACGTACTCAGATTGCCTGCTTTTTTATCAAATCCCGTTTTTTTACTGGATAAAGGCTTGCTTTAGTTCTGCTGTTAGCTAAGGGACAGGCAATTCTACTGGTCCCCCTGAAAGTCTTGTAATGGAAGGAAAACATCAAAGAAACAAAACACTGTTAAGTCCATATCATGACACAGAATCAGTAAATTATGTTTTTTTTTTTTTTACTGATAAAAGTTTTTTGAATGATCAAATAGTTTTAGGAACCCCTGGTAGTCACTGGTTTTCAACACAATGGCAGTGGCTACTGTGAAGTAGGTCATGAAAAAAATCAACTGTTGTACAGTTAATTTACCAGGACTCTCCAAGATGCCATTGGGTAACCAATCTAGGGGGACGCTTTTTCCAATACAATGACTTGGTCTGGTGGACTCTGTAGCAAAATGGCTTACTGGCAGACATAGCAGACCCTTTATGGGCTCTAGGGATCTTCAAGACAGTGGCAGCTAGAATCACTCTTGATGACTCATAATAACAACAATAATCAATGTACAAAAAGGACAATAATGTTGGCTATTCCTTTTGGAGCTGTGAAGGAGAAGTGAATAATAATTATTAATAGAAACAATAATTGTAAGTTTTTCACCAAGCAAATCAACTCTTAAGGCTGCGAGTGGTACAAATAAGTGAGACTGATAGTGTGAAGGACAATTTCTTTGAAATTGACCCCAGTCTCAACATCTGGAAGGTAAGGCACTGATAATACAATTTGCTCTGAAGGCTGCAAAAATTAGCTTCCCTCCTGAGGGGGTATCTGTTACAAGAGAGTATCTTAAGTGCATAACGTACAGAACTATTACCACCATCTACCAAGTACTTCATACACTAAGCTCAATATTGAATCCAATACTCCAGGTTCACATAGATGTGAAATCACTGTTTTTTCCTAACATATTGCGTATAGATCAATACACAGCTTTCCTTTCTAACAGAGAGCAGGCAAAATATTCTCATTACCCGAATTTGCAAACAATTACACTACTACCTGATGCAAGAAAACGAAGACTTACAGCATGAGAAATACATTTACAAAACAGACTTCTATGTTAAAACTGCAGAGCACTGAATTAAGTTTTGCTGTAGGCATTAACTCACAGCCAGCCTTGGGTAATAGGTTAACTACGTTGCCAGACTAGCAGGGGCACTTTTCTAGTAATCTGGATAGAATAAGTAGACCAGGATGCGGGCACTATGTGGGGTTGAAGGGGGGGGTGCACTGTGGATGCCTTTTGCCTAGGACAGCAGTTGACCAAAGGCCGGGACTACATAAACAGATATGTAACACTGAAAATGTAATGATATGGTGAATGTGAAGACCAGGACTAGCTTGACAGTGACATGATGTGGCTCTCCTGATTCTCAAAGGATTTTGTCAACTCTACACTAGATGCTGCGGGCATCTCTCTCAACCTCTCAGCACCAGAATCAGGGACAAACCCAAAGGGAAAAGGATCCACATCAGGGATAATATTTTAAAAAGTAATACACCAATTAAAATAAGAGGGCATACATTTTATGTACATTTAGTGAAGTAAAACTGAATCAATACTTGTTGACTATAATCCACCAACTCATTGAGGTGCCTTGAATAAAATCAAGATGAAAAACCAGAGATATTTCAAAAGGTATGGCTGTAGGGGTTGTATGCTCCCGCAAGTAAGATAACTATCCTCCAAGGACAAACCATATGTAGGGAAGGGAAGCCAAAGTAGAACAGTTTTAAACCTCAAGCTCATCCACAAAACATTATGGGGCTATATGCTAGTCCTGCAATGAGTACTTCTGCACTATATAGCATTCTATATGGCGATGCACACCTCGGATCTAAACTGAAAACGGGACCTGCAAGAGAGCAATAAAACTAAAGAATACAAACATCCTGATATTTACGCAAAAGAAATCCAACCTTACAAACACATCAACAACCTGTTAAACAAACAGTTGCTTTACTTTCATACAACTACATTTAGAGTACGAACACAGACATACAACTAAATAGCCCATTTCAAGAGCGCAGTATTCAACTTGTTACCTTCCGTTAATCAAATTCATCCATAACTGTCAACTGTCAACATTTCTGCCTATTTTCGCTCCGTTCCCCGTAAAATAGTGTTTGTCTGGCAAATCACTGAGAATAAATCACTACATAATGAAAAAAAAAAATGAGTTTAACATAAATTTTCTGAAGAGTATGAAATCTTAATGTAAAACCTGTTATTCTATCATTAAAGTTTATAAGAAAAATATTTAAAACCTGTCCCTATTTTTCACCCCTTAGCTGTTTTTGGCTTTATCCAGATTTCTTGAGCTAAAGCTTGAAAGGTATCAATCCAGCAATGTTATTCTTAGCATTTCTTCTTTAAAACAAATTAAACACAGCTCGCCAAGTAAAAAAAAAAAAAAAACTATCCCCACATTCATACTCTGTACTCTTCTACTGCCTGCAGAAAATAATAAAAAGCAAACAAAAACACCTGGTCCCCCAGATCTGCTCCTTTGCTATCTTTTCTGTAATAAATGTGCAAGATGTAACACACTGGTTCAAACAAATAAAAAGAAACAATATAGCATACCCAAGCTAACATTCTACAGTTTCAAATTCTACGCACAGTCACCATGATAAAACAAAGATGTGATGTTCTGAACACCAAAAGTCACAAATAAAATAAAAAACATCGTCAAAAATGTAGTAAGACTCTAACTAGCACAAACTTAACCAAATTTCTTTAACGTGAAAAACTAAGGGAGAACTAATCGCTCATCCCTTCTTTGTAGAGATTGCAGTTGCGCCGGTGAAAGGATTGTTATTGTTTACCTGCAGAGGTCGTCCAGTACTCTGTTGGGTATCTCCACTCGCTTTGTCTCCATGTTGGACACAAGAACATCCCGGACTACCCAGATGTTCCCACGAAATGCGGAGGGAAGTCGATCACAGACTCGATCACTCTTTTTTTTTTTAATTAAAGTGCAGAAAAAAGTACGAATCCTAGGAGCAGGCCTGGACGCAGCATCCCAGATGGAATTCCTTACTCCAGAAAAACAAGCCTACCTGACAGGCTACTTCTCTCAACTAGCCACCAGAACTCAGTTATGCGCAAGGAAAGTCCTGCAATCTCTAGGGTTACATTCTACTCATTCCATATGCCAGACTGCATATGAGAAAACTACAGTGGTACCTAAAAAGCCTTTGGTGTCAACACTCAAGACCTGGAAACTCATACCAATGATACCTTGTCTAAGGAAAGATTTTCTTTGGTGGACAGCAGCATGCAACCACAACAAGGGACTTCCCTTCTCACAACCCCACGCCACCCAGACCCTCAACACAGACACATCAGACTATGCCTGGGGTGCACACCTGGACGGCAGGTGCATTCATGACCACTGGAGCCCAAATCAAATACATCTGCACATCGACCAAAAGGAGATGCTAGCTGTTCAGCATGCCCTGATAGCTTTCAGACCCCTACTGTCCCCAGGGCCTCTACTGATCAAAACAGACAACACCACAGTGATGTGGTATATCAACAAGCAGGGAGGGACTCTATCTTATCCTCTCTGCAGGCTTGCCATGACCCTTTGGCAAACGGCCTCAGCCATGGAAATACACCTGCTAGCACAATTCCTGCCAGGATCCCTAAACTCTCTGGCAGACAACTTAAGCAGAAACCTGCTAGACCCACACAAGTAGCAGCTAGACCACAGAACCTTCACACTTATAACCCAGAAATGGGGCACCCCAAAGGTGGACCTCTTTGCCTCCCACTCCAGTCATCAGCTCAGCAAATTCTGCACCAGGGGACCTCACAGCAAGGCCTGGAAAGTGGATGCTGTATCCTTCCAATGGTAAACCTCTTGGTCAATGCATTTCCCCCTCTACCACTCATTTCAAGGGTACTGCTCAAAAGAAGGGAGGAAAAACCAAGGACAATACTGATTGCCCTAGACTGGCCACGCCAGCACTGGTGTACCCACTGCCGCGCTGCCTGTCACCCCTGCCCAACATTTCTGATCCAGAAGAATGGAGAATTCATGCATCCCCAATTGCAGACCCTCATCCTGGCAGCCTAGCTTTATTCCGTGACCTCTCCTCAAGCTGCCAGCCTAAGTCCTAGATGTTATACGTGAGGACAGACACCCCAGCACTAGAAAATCATATGCTGACAAGTGGAAAAGGTTTTGCTCCTGGATCCAGGCTAAGGGAGTTGAAACAGCACATCCCTCCCTACCTCTCATCCTAGATTACCTAGCAGACCTACTACACAGGGGTCTAGCCTTCTATTCTATTAAAATTCATGCCTCTGTCATCTCTGCTCATTACAGCACAGAGCCACCTCTCTTTTCACACCCTCTCATCTAACCGTTCCTTAGAGGGGCTAACAACTTAAGACCACCCAGAAGAGCTCCTACCCCAGCTTGTACCTTAGCTTTGTGTTGGAAAAGCTCACTCTACCCCATTTGAACCTGCAGCTTCAGCAGAGTTAAAATTCCTCTCTGGGAAAACAGCCATGCTTCTAGCCATCACTTCAGCTAGCGTTTCAGAGCTACAAGCACTCATGGCTGTAGAGTCCTTCATCATTTTCCATGCTGACAGGATCTCCCTCAGGGCTAACCCATCCTTATTGCCTAAAGTGGTGTCCAGTGTGGCTCTCAACCAATCCATTAATTTGCTCACCTTTTTCCCTAACCTACAAACAAGGGGGAAATGATTCTGCAATCTCTAGATGTGCACAGACAGCTCAGATTCTATCTGGATAGGACTAAATATTTTAGAAAAACTGACCAATTGCTAGTCAGCTTTGCAGCAGGGGCAGAGGGCAAGGCCATATACAAACAAACAATCCCCAAATGAATAGCACACTGCATCTGTTTCTGCTACAAACAACACTGGAAACTGTCCCCAAAAAGGGTCGGGACACATTCCATCAAGGCAACCTCAACCTCTGCAGCTTTTCTTAGAGGGGTCCCCACCAGGGACATCCTGGAGGCTGCAAAATGGACTTCTGTTCATACCTTCACCAAGCATTACCACCTGCCTGTCTTTTCCAAGTCCAGGGCAGGCTTTGCCATCGCAGTCTTGCAGGGCATCCTAGCCAGCCCCCAGTCTTCTTGACTGCATCCACCCTTTTCTTCATCTTTGGGAATCAA
The DNA here is from genome assembly GCF_019279795.1 of Protopterus annectens. NCBI lineage: Eukaryota > Metazoa > Chordata > Ceratodontiformes > Protopteridae > Protopterus > Protopterus annectens. The sequence continues at coordinate 890,091,545 of NC_056730.1, read as the reverse complement.
CCCAAGTGTGATGACTGCAGCAGTGAAACACAATGTTCTTCATGTTTCACTGTTGCAGTCATCACATTTGGGTTATCTGCTTGCAGTAGCCCTCAGTCGGCCTGATTAACAAAGTCTTGGGTCCTGCGTCGGTTGCTGTCTCTTCTTCCGTGACATCAGGTAGTCAGGGGTATAAAACATGCAGACGACGCCATTACATCAGTCTTTCTTGCCACGCGGTGCCCGAAGCAGTAGTTCATAAGTGCCAGTCGGCCGACTGCTGAGATTTTCGTTTCAGAACCGAAGTCTTCAACTAAAAGCTAAGTACCTCGTTGGGGAAACTTTTTCTTGCTCTAAACCGATGTCAGTAAAAGTAAGTAATTGCATTTCTTGTGGAAAGCAAATACCTCAGAGATTTTCATTCGTACTGTATTCCTTGCCTAGGCCCTGACCACAACGTACCTTGCTGTCGGTTTTGTGCCTTATTTAAACAACGAAATATCCGTCTGTATATTTTCACTTCTAAATATTTTGGAGCTCAGTTCAATTATCCAGATATGGCTTCGGTAAGCCATCTGACTACCGATATTCTGAAAAAAACGCAAAGATAAAGACAGGCAGCCTAGGTCCAAAGCTGGTGACAACGCTTCTCCTAAGCCAGTTGCCAGTTCGACGGTACTCGGTGAGGTGCTTTTGCAACCCCTGATACCCACTACTTCAGATTTGCAGGCCTCTACTGAGACCCATTCGGAGTCCGGTATGCCGCGAGATGCTTCAACCGTGGAACCTGCGGATGTCTCTACTTTGGATGGGTCCGGAGCCGCTGTGCAGGTGCCGGCTTCTGAGGGTGTATTCAGGCCTACTGACTTGCATAGTAAACCAATGCCATCTTCTTCTTCAAGGCCTAAAACTCGAACCATGCCTAGAAAACCAATGCCCAGACTGCATGGTCAGGCCTGTATGCCTAAAAAAGAAATAAGAATGGCTGAAGACCTTATTACTTTAATCAGGGGAAGCCAACCTTCCCCCTCTAAGAGAACTAGGACTGAGTTTGCTTATGATACTTCAAACTAGGATTCTGAATTTTTCTGTTTTTTCTGATGACCAGGATTTACCCTCATCTACCTATGAGGATTCTGATGCTGAGGACTCTATTCCCTCTGCCCCCCCCCCCGGAGGATTTCTCTTTTGATGAAACCTTGCATACTTTTAGGGAGCATTTTCACTGGGAAAGTCAGTATTTCTCTGATTCTAAAAAGAGGCTTAGGGAGTTTTTACTCTTGCCCCAGCACAGGCCTTTAGCTATCCCTCCTGTACTAGACATTGTTGATGCCTTTTCGGAATCTAGCTTGGCCCCTGACTCTTTACCTCCTGCTCCCAAAAAACCTGATGGATATTACATGGTTCCAGACTCTCAAGTTCCTTTTCAAAAATCCTACTGCAGCTCCTGAGACCATTTCACAGGGACCCAAGGGCATTAAAGCTACTACTGCCAAAAATCATACTCCCTCTGATAGAGACTGCAGGGCGCTGGATAGATGGGGTAAGAAGGTATACACTTCTGCAACCTTGGCCATCAGGGTTTTAAACTGCCAGTTTCATGTGTTAAAGTATCAGCAGCATATTATTGGATTGCTTAAACAGAAAATGATGTTGATTCCTGATTGTGCTGAAAATAAGGATTTACAGGATTTAATGCATTCTGCTTAACAAGTTAGAAAACATACTTTGCAATGTGGTTTTGATTCACTAGAGGCATCTTGCAGGGCTGCTGTCACTGGGTCTGTACTTAGAAGGCATGCTTGGCTTAAGGAGCAATCCTTGCCAATTACTGGATGTTCCTTAAATCAGGACCGCCTGTTTGGCAATAAGGCAGAAGAAGTTCTTAAAAAGATGAAGGAAAAAAGCTTAATCTGTGCAAACTGTTGAAGATTTCTTACAAGTACAACCTCCAAGATTTAGTAGGCATTGGCCTTCTAAGAATTAGTCCTTTCCTGCCTCTTCCAGGCCTTCTCAGTCCAAACCCAATTCTAGCAGAACACCCAGGCTTCAGTCCCAGGGTATGCACAGGACTAAGCAGTGGGGGCCCCCCACTTCCAAGTCTGGGAGTAGTAAAACTCCCCCCTATGGTAAACTGTCTCAATGACTCAACTTTAAAACTTCCAAGCACTTCTCAACTGACTGCCCCTTTTGGGGGAAAGATGCAAAAAACTGGGAACTCATTACGCAGGACAAATTCGTTTTAAATATAGTTTCCCAAGGATACCAATTTCACTTCCACACATTACCAACCCCAAATGGTTGGCCAGATCTACCCCCAAATCAGTGGGCAGAGGCTCAAAAGCAAGTACTCTCTCTCTCTCTCTCTCTCTCTCTCTCTTAAGCATAAAGGCTATTCAAACTGTACCAGAAGAGGAAAAGGGACAAGGTTTCTACTCAAGACTTTTCCTGGTACCCAGAAAAGACATTTCATGGTGTCCTATCCTGGACCTGTCTACTTTAAACACCTTTTTGGTGGTTCCAAAATTCAAGATGCTAACTCTTCACCAGTTGCTTCCTATGCTAGGCAAAGATGCCTGGTTGGCAACACTCGATTTAAAGGAAGCATACCTGCACATCCCAATCAGGGAATCTTGCAGAAGATACATACGCTTCAGAGCAGGCTACATGCACTATCAGTTCTCTGCACTGCCCTTTGGCTTATCTACTGCACCCTAGGTATTCACAAAGTGCCTAGCTCCAGTCATTGCATTTTGCAGGCAAAGAAATATTCAAATATACCCATACCTGGACGATTGTCTAATTTAGCCAGAAAGCCAGTACATACTTTTGAATCATCTGGCTTTTGTACAAAGGGTGCTAACTTGTCTAGGGTACACCATAATCGAAAAGAAATCACACCTAGTACCCTGTCAAATGATATTCCTGGGAGCAAGCTTGAATACAACTTCCCAGATGGCTTTCCTCACGCCAGAAAAACAAATTCATTTTACAACTTACTTCAAACTAGTGGCCAGAAAAACCCTGCTATCTGCCAGGCAAATACTGCAAGCCTTGGGGTTCATGGCCTCCTGCATTCTTCTAATTCCATATGCAAGACTGCATATGAGGAAACTACAATGATATCTAAAAAGCTTATGGTGTGAACATTCTCAGGATCTAGAAGCAATGATTCCTGTCATACCTTGCCTACACGTAGAGTTTCTTTGGTGGGCAGAGGCCTGCCACCAAAACAAGGGGCTACCATTCACTCTACCCCCTGCCACCCTAAAAACAGACGCATCAGACTATGCATGGGGGGCTGACCTGGCAGGGAAGTGCATTCAAGGCAAATGGAACCCAAGTCAAATGCACCTGCATGTCAGTCAGTCAAAGAAATGTTAGCTGTACAGAATGCTCCGACAGCCTTCAAGGACCACATTCTTCCAGGACAATTAATGGTAAAGACGGACAACACCACTGTTATGTGGTACATAAACAAGCAGGGGAGTACCCATTCTTACCCCCCTCTGCAGACTAGCCATGGCACTGTGGAACACAGCCTTGAGCTACCAAGTGCATTTACAACTTAGTTCCTGCCAGGCAAACTAAGTACACTGGCAGATGGACTAAGCAGAAACCTCATGGACCCACACGAGTGGAAACTGGAACCAAAACTTTCAGCATGTTGACAAACAAATGGGGGAGCCCAGATAGAGACCTGTTTGCCTCCCCCCAGAACTACCAATTAGACAAATTTTGCACAAGGGCTCCCCACAAACAAGCTTGGAAAGTGGATGCTCTGTCCTTCAGCTTGAAAAAATCTTTCAGTTTATGCCTTTCCTCCTCTGCCTCTCCTCTCCAAAGTACTACTAAAGATCAAACAGGACAAACCAAGGATGATATTGATTGCACCAGACTGGCCACGCCAACACTGGTACCTCCTCTTGCGCAGTGTGTCACTGTCGGCCCCATGGCACCTGCCTCAGACCCCTACCCTGTTGTCTCAGCAGGAGAACCAGATTCTGCACCCTTTGCTTCAAGCCCTGAACCTAGCAGCCTGGCTAATTGCCTAATCTCTCCTGTACCATCCCTCAGTAAACCAGTGATGGATATCATTTTAGAGGCAAGGAGGCCTAGTAGTAGAAAATCTTATGCTGAAAAATGGAAAAGATTCTGTGCCTGGAACCAGTCTCAAGGGATGAGCATAGCAGCGTCCAACTTTCCTCAGAATCTACAATACTTAACTGAGTTGCTTCACAAGGGCCTTTCTTTTTCCTCCATCAAAATTCACGCCTCAGCCATTTCAGCTCATTATAACACAGAACCTCCCTTCTTCTCTCATCCACTGCTAAAGCTTTTCCTCAGAGGGGCCAAAAATTTAAGACCACCCAGGAGAGCCCCAACTCCAGTCTGGGACCTTAACTTTGTGTTGGAGAAACTCACTCTTCCTCCTTTCGAGCCAGCTGCTAGTGCAGATTTAAAATTCCTTTCTTGGAAAACAGACTTCCTTTTAGCAATCACTTCAGCAAGAAGGGTATCTGAATTCCAGGCCCTTATGGTAGTGGAGCCTTTCATCATCTTTCATGCGGACAGGGTGTCCCTCAGAACCAATCCCTTTTTTATGCTCAAGGTAGTATCCAGTGTGGCTCTTAATCAGTCCATTCATTTGTCAACCTTCTTTCCTAATCTGCAGAACAAAGGGGAACGGATATTGCACTCCTTAGATGTGCACAGACAACTTAGATTTTACTTGGGCAGGACTAAACCTCAAAGGAAATCTGAACAACTGCTGGTGGCATTTGCTGCAGGGGCAGAGGAGAAGGCTATTTCAAAGCAAACCATTTCTAAATGAATAGGCCATTGCATTCATTGCTGCTATAAGCACCATGGAAAACCTGTTCCACAGGGGATCAGACCCCATTCAACCAGGGCTGCATCTACCTCTACAGCCTTTCTCAGAAGCGTCCGTGCCAGGGACATCCTAGAAGCTGCTACCTGGAGTTCTGTAAATACTTAAACCAAGCATTACCATTTGCCAATTTTCTCTAAATCCTGAGCTGACTTTGCCACTGCAGTCTTGCAGGGCCTTATAGCTGGTCCTAATGCTATCTGAATTCCTCCTCCCATCCTTAGCTTTGGGAATCTATCCAAATGTGATGACTGCAACAGTGAAACATGAAGAACATAGTACAGTTGTGTACACGTACCATAAATGTAGATGTTCAAGTGTATTCACTGTTGCAGTCCTGGTTACCCTCCCTCCAGCCCCCTGACTTTTTTGGTGTATTTGCTTTTTTATTGCAGGTATATCCTTGTGTGTGTGTGTGTGTGTGTATATATATATATATATATATATATATATATATATTTTATTGGTTCTCATTAAGGGGGCACCTGACATCTGAGGCAAGAAAAACTGATGTAATCTTGTTGGCTGCATGTTTTATACCCCTGACTACCTGATGTCACGGAAGACGAGACAACAACCGACGCAGGACCCAAGACCTTGTTAATCAGGCCGACTGAGGGCTACTGCAAGCAGATGTACTTTGTGTACACTTACCATAAATGTAGATGTTTGAGTGTATTCACTGTTGCAGTCCTGGTTTCCCACCCTCCATCCCCCTTCTCTCTCTCTCTCTCTCTCTCTTCCTCTCTCCTTACAGGGAATTTTTGGTATTTACTTTTTACTGGTAGTGTTCTTCCACCATAACCTAGCTCTCTATTTGGGTGCTCCTGACAGTTGGGGCAAGAAAAACTGATGTAATGGCATCGGTTGCCTGTTTTTATACCACTGACGACCTGATGTCAGTCCTTGAGCGACAGCAACCGATGCAGAAATACTAAGTCTCTGGTATTCAGGCTGACTGAGGGCTACGCCTGGCAGGATAACCCAAGTGTGATGACTGCAACAGTGAATACACTCTTGACATCTACATTTATGTTAAGTGTACACAACTGTACTTTCCTGGATGCCGTGTCAGCACATCCCGATGAGCACATACATTTCCTCAACACCCGTGAAGCGTTGACCAACAATATGCATCTCTTCCACCAAATAGTAGAATACTCTGAGATAGTGGGTGCTATAGACTGCACGCATATACACATCAAAGCACCACCTGGCGAGCAGGATAGGTTCTGCATAAGCCGCAAGGGCTTCCGCTCCATCGATTGCCAGGTCATGTGTTATGCCCAATGCATTATCGTGAATGTCTGTGCTGGCAGCCCTGGAAGTTATCCCGACTCCCACATCTGGCATTTGACACAGCTGTACCAGTGATTTGCAAGTGGGGACATCCCATATGGCCACCTAATGGGGGATGCTGGTTACGCAGTGGAGCCGTGGCTGATGACACCCATCAGAAATGCACACACACCTGAACAAGAACTCCATAATGAGGCACACGCACAAACCAGAATCATAATAGAGCGTGTTTTTGGGATGCTCAAGTCACTGTTCCACTGCCTGGACATATCGGTGGAGCCTTGCAGTACTCCCCAGCTACATGTACACAAATGTTCATAGTATGTGCCATGTTACACAATATGATCCCGCGGAAGCAGCTGCAGCAGGAACAGCATGGGGCAAGGCCACACAGCCCCCCACCATTCCCAAGGCCATCACAGGCACAGAGTGACTTGTAGGAGGAACTACCAGAGCCTGGCCATGTAGGCAGAATGAGGTGTGCCCAGTATGCCCAGGCCTTGACAAAAAGGCAATACATAGCACATACACTGACACGGTAGGGACCCAGGGAATATCACCTCTCTCTGACTCGCACTTACAGTAAAAGGGATGCCAAACATGACACTACCTGTGGTTTACCATGTATAAGGAGTGTACTATGTGCATCTGACATAGTCAGCCCTCCAGCACCGTTCTCGATACCGTTCTCGATAATGGCCCAGCCACAGGGAAGTCACTCTTCCTATCAGTTACTGAATAGAGTAGTATGTTCTGATAGTTGTATCTGTGGTATGGACGTGAGCATGCAAGAGAATTAGGTGGCTGAATGGGATGGCAGCAGATAGTGGACACCTATATGGGCAGCATGAAATCCATAACAAATACTGGTGTCAACATACTAGGCAGTACTAGACAAGGTGACAAATCCTATTGCAGTACATGTGGTGACCCACTTGTGTGTCCATAGGACATACATATGCACGTTAGTGAGGCTGACATACCCACCACCAGCCTCAGCCAGCAGGACAGGTATAGATGACCATAACGAAAGGCTGGGCTAAGGCCTCCAGTTGATGGCAATGGTGAACATCTCCCCCCCCCCCCCAGACCTCCACAGACAGACTACAACAGGTCTAGCAGTTGTATGTTAGTTCTGAAGGGTAAGAAGTCTGAAACTGAAATGTAGGTCAATAAAACCTGTACTGTACTGATATGCCTCCAATCTGCATGATAGGTCAGAATACAATATGAAATAGAAGCCAACCGCGTACCTGAAATATCAGTACAGTCATAGCAAATGTTTAAAGTTGTCAGGTGTGCCCCCCCCCCCCCCAACACATTTCTATGTAGAAATGCCATAACATGTAAGTGTGAGGATTAATATCAGTGGAGCACAGATTACCCGAGCTGGTCCAATCTACAAAATAGATTGTTGCATGTGTACAATATGCAGGGGTCTGTGTGTTAGGTTGTTGTGTGTTCAATATTGTCTTTAGGTGATCAGCTTGTAGGCATAGAGGGTTGTGTCTCGGTGGCCTATGGGCAGCACTGTGGTTAACAGGGCCATGTTCTGACAACTGCAGTGACAACCACAGTGCTTATACCCATGTCACCAGTCGTCCATGCTCACTGTCCAGATGTCAATATCTGTCACAGTCTGAAAGATGGACATGCCATGAATGTGGGCCCCTACATACACATAGTACACAGGTGGAAGTACCCTAGACAGAGTGCATAAAATGTAACTGTCAACTGCACACAACTTTGGAGTTGTACATAGAGGTTAGCAGCACTTTAGTTGTCCGTGTAGTATGTAATACGGATGTAGTCTGGCCAATCACTGGCAGACCACAAAAGGCACAGTTATGAAGTAATGAGAGACTGCCTATGTCCCCACACAAGCCAGCATAAGGGGAATGTCCCAGTTATATCTATGAGTCAGCTGCAAGTAGCTTCCATATCACACATACATCAACAAACAGGAACACAAACTGGAACACCACTGATGGGACAAAAACTTCTTTTATTGTAATACACGTTCTGGTACCTCGGCTTCTTGCCTTCTGTTGGAACATTTTAACACTACAAGTATGTCCCTGTATATATTTCCAATTGTTCAATTAATTTACAAGCATGTATAGCTGGTGTTGCGTGAAGAAATGGTAGTGCAATTCATTTCTATAATTGTTAAAACTACATTAGACTGTTTGATTTTTACTGAAGCACATTTCACTTTAAATTTAAGGTTTGGAGAATAATACACATAATGTTGATAGATGAAATATAAATTGACAATATGTAAAATATAATCATTTTTGTACTCGCCTTTTTTTACACTTGTCATTGTAAAACATGAAGAAAGTGAAGGAAACATTGATTCATTTAAAAATATATGCATCTAAAAGTCTTAAGAAATGCAGTGTTATGTATGTATGCACATTTGTTGTTGAAAGAAGAAATGGTAGTGCAATATGTATTTAAGAATGTGACTTTAAATCATACTTTACTAGTCTGTTTTATGTTTAATGAAGTATACTTTAATTTGGCTTAATAGGAAGATAATCAATTATTTAATTGTGTAATTTCTTGTAAATTAATTGAATAATTGGAAAGATAAATTGTATATATAGGGACATACTTGTGTTAAAATGTTCCAACAGAAGGCAAGAAGCCGAGGTACCAGAACGTGTCCCATCAGTGGTGTTCCAGTTCGTGTCCCTGTTTGTTGATGTGGTTTGGAGATTTGTTGATGCTTATGTATGTAGGAATATCACACATGCACTCAGCTCACCCCACCATCAGCCACAGGTTTATCACAGGTCATATCCTTGCTGTTGGGAATGAGTACAGTACGACCCCACGTCTGTATGGGAATACCCACAGAATGCAGCATGCTGAAGAGGTGTCCTATGCGGGTATGTCCCTAGCTGTAAGCAGCGTCCTGCCTGCATCCAGACCAATGGAGCAGTATGGACAGGAACTATTGCCATTAACACCTCACACACTTACCCTGTCATCCCAGGGGAATCCACTGGCTTGCAACCTGGGAATGTAGGAGTGACCAAATGCACTGACCTGCTACAGATGGCCTGCATCACTGCGAAATGGCCCACAGTCCTCTGTCAAAGGCCTGTGCCTCACCCGTAGTGCCAGTGTATCGTATCTCATGGGGTCCCAACTAACAGCCTAACACAGTCAACAGAACACAAATGCAAGGCCATGTTGACAAATCCCAGTAGCATGCCCCCCATGTCCTACTGCATGAACTGTGGACCAATCCATAAATACCGCTGGGATGAAGGGCCAGCTATAGGGTTACTTGTCAGATATCGCTTGCATAATGTTAAGAAGAGGAAAGAATAACAGAGTGGGGGGGTGTAGAAGCATGGACGTCATGGAGTGTGTGAAGTCAAAAACTCTGATGTGTGTCCATACTACCCCTGCCTGCAAACCCAGTAATGGGTGGCTACAAACCTGCTCGTAAACCACAGTGTGAAGGGGAACTGACCAGATATGAGCCCTGCCTCTGGGTAACTTGGGTGAGTCTGTACAGCTGAGAGGTATGGCCACAGCAGAATATGGCCATTCTATTAAGTTGATATATGTACAAGAAGGGGATCCTCAGCCACCATAGTACCAAGGTGCTGGACCATTTACACAGACCCATCAGCAAGTGTCTGCAGCTACCTCTGCAGAATGGCAGGAGTGTGCAAGAATGTGTAGGCTGAGGACTACACTACTGGACTCAGCTTCATTCATCTTGTATTTCCCAGGAAATAACTGTGAGCAAGTAATTATATCTGTCAGTAGCTGATGACATAATACATCACAGTGTAAAATAGTACATATGTCTGAATATCTCTGCTAACATCAACCATGTAACACAAGCAGCACAGACAGCAGTAGTTACAGTATCCCCCTATCTGTCACCAATTGTGACTCCATATTGTCAACCTATCTACAGATATCCTGCAGAAACATGTTGCTAGCTGTAGGTGTAGAACACCAAACCCTGGACTGGAGTACAACCCTACCTGGAATGGACTCTCTCACTCAATACAGAAGGTCATACTGGGCATGCTCCTACACTTAGAGAAATGAAGCCCATGTCTGACAACACAGTGGACTGTACATATCTGTCATTCGAAGATGTCTGTGCACACGCATCAAATTGTACACCATTTATGCTTCACACACACATTGGATAGGAATACTCACACATATCCAAGGCCAACACGCTATAATATGTCAAACATGCACACACACAGATGTGGGGAAGAGAGGGACAGTGACAGAATTCCGTTATGTGGCCTGTCCCACTCACTACACACCCAATTGGCCGAGATCACATGATGTGCTGATGTCAATCACTGTAGACATTTCTTTTGGTAGCCCTCAGCCTTATAGTGTCTGTGGTGCTTGTGATAACTGTGCAACATGATAGTATAAATCAGTACTCATTTAGCATTTGTATTCTCATTCCTGTCAAATGCAAAGTTGTGTGTGACTGAGTGTGTGTGTGTGTTTCCAGAGGAATGATTTATGGCCCATTCACACACACTGCACTTCCCATTTGCCCATGTTAGCACTCCTGCTGATGTTAGTCATCTTGAAATAAACCTTTGGCCAAGTCTCAGCCCTATAAGCTACGTGGCACTCGCAATAACTGTGTAATACTGTAGTGTAGCAAACTAGTTAGGTAGGAGTTCTAATCCCAGACGTGACAACTGCTAAACTCTGTGTGTGTGTGTGTGGAGATGAATGATTTTGAGGCCATTCACACTCACTACACCTCCCATTGCCCTATCTTAGCATGCCTGCTGGTGTCAGTCACCTTGAAGTAACCCTTCTGGCCAAGTCTCAGCCCTGTAAGCTACGTGGCGAGTACTGTAGTGTAGCAAACTGGTAAGATAGGAGTTCTAATCCTGGTCCTGGCAGCTGTGATTTTTTGTGTGTGTGTGTGTCTTTGTTGACACCTGATTTTGTGGACACTCACACTTGCTACACTTCCCTTATCCCTCCTTTAGCACTACTGCTGATGTCACTCACTTTCAAAGATACCTTTGGACAGCTCTCCAACATATAAGCTCCATGGCGCTTGCGATAAATGCGTGACACTGTAATAGCAATACATAGCTAGGTAGGGGTTAGAAACTCAATACTGGAAGTGTGTGTGATTGTGTAATAACAGGATCCATTGCGGTGCGGGTTTTGCTACATTATTATATTGAGGACCTGTATGTCCCAATGTCCACATTACAAGGCCAACAGTTGTCACACATGTATAGGTTGTTGTAGACAATCGACAGTTTACTGCCATGTGCAATGACTATATGACAGTATGGATTAGTGAACAATATAGGCAGCCATTATAATGCACACAGACCACTCTCCACCCATGAATCATGCACAAACATGCTTGGCTCTTTCTCTCTTTCTTTCTTTTTTACTTTCTTTCTCACTTTCTTTCTCTCTAACTCTCTCCCTCTGTGGTAGATGTGGAAAAATACATTTGTTTTGCTTAGGCAGCAACTTGACTTTTGTAGGTAATGCAGCTGATGGCCTGTGCACGAATTGGAGTCCCCTACTTTCTAATTGCATGTGCAACAGCTGTGGTATCATTCCTATAGCCAATTGCATGGAAACACACTCCTATAACTAAGCACTTCATGTTGGTGTTGGCCCTTTTCTTTCACTGTGAGCAGGTCTTTATGTGGGTGTCTGACAAACAGCATCACAGAGGGTAGTTGGAAATAATCTCTTACAACAAACACTGTGGAGGCAGGCCAACAAACTGGAGGGGGGATGTTCCAGACATGGGGACAGAATGTAAGTATTGCTGTTCTCCATTTGAAGTAATGTTGGTTTAACAGGGTTTGTGTGGATATGGCTGTTCTGCATGCTTTAAAGTCTGGCATAACTGTGTTATGTGGTTGAGAAAACTCTCACCTGTAGGGCTATCTGCAGACTGGCCAGAGTTTGGAGTCTTACATGTGGTGTGTTACTCACACATTTCCTCTCTTTATAAATGCAGTAGCATGCTCTGATGATTGCAGTCAGTAAATGGTAACATCCATGTGTGTTACTGACTTCATATCCCTCAGAAGAGATATGTCACAACAAACCCTGTTATACCAGCAGTTTTCTCAGTTTATCACAGCATTATGTCAATATTGGCCCTGTGTTTGTGCCTCTGTCCCCCAAGTCTGTCACCCTTTGTCCATATGTTATGCAGTAAGAGGTGGATATGTACAGTATATCAGTATTTACTGACATCATTCCTGATATCAAGCCAGTGATATATCAGACTGAATGACATGTTATGTATAGGAGGCCTTGTATTTGAGGACAAACCCTGCACATTCTGTTGTAGTCTGTATAGTAGTGAGGTTGATGATTGTTGGCAAAGTGTCACTATTGTGTAGCAGTGTATTGTGAATATGTTATTTGTCCTGTGTATAGGCCGGGGTAGATGTCAGTGTTATTGGTCCTGTTCTGTCTGATGTTGCATGCTGCTCCAGTTTCTGGTTCCCTATCAGCTTATA